>NW_012267286.1:2625426-2679031 GCF_000151885.1 Dipodomys ordii
ATAAGGGAAACCATGGGACCTATGTTTCTTTGGGCCTGGCTTACTTCACTTAATATAATTTTTTCCAAGTTTTTCCATTTCCTAACAAATGGGGCAATGTTAGTCTCTGAAAAACTTTTATAAATTCCCATCACATAGCCCATAAGAAAATCCCCATAAGGAATTGTCAAATGGGCAAATTGCATGCATGTGTTAGAGAAAAGCAGAGAAAAAAAACAGTCCATGTAAAGAATTTGACAGCTACATTCTAATGACAATGCTCCTCCTAGAAATGAGACCTCAGAACTGCAGGGAAATCTTACTTTCTATTTAGTGTTTCAAAGGAAATCAAGCCAACATCTTCCCTTTCTCCCTTAGTCAACTACAAAAGAAGTTCCCTTGTGGACTTCAGAAGTTTGATTGATTATGTCTTCCCGATCCAAATATTAACAGCCTCTTCTTTTCTGTGTAAGTCATTATTTCTTGCCAGAAGTACATGATACTTTTATTCGTTCCACTCATCATCTTAATCTCTGTGTGCTGTCTGTGTTTTCAACTTTGAAACACTAATATTTCTAAATCACTAAGATCAAGAAGAAAATAATGAGGATCCAGGGAAACTCTCCAATATCAACTAGTGTTGGATAATAGAGGTGCTCTTCTCCCCCCAAACCTTTATTTAATCTTGCTAATATTTCAAGATAGCTATAAAGTTTGAGTTCTGGTTCATTTTTGAAATAGGATGCCTACCCTCTTCTATAGTTTATCATGCAATGTAAATTTTAGGATATTTTGGTAAATATAAATTATTAATAATCATCTCCAAATGGATGTTTGAAGGGAAAAGAACTTGGATATCACCTATCTATTAATATTTCCCTGGATATTATCAGAGGTGACAACCTCTCAATTTGCAAATGATACTGAGAATGCTTCCAACAATATTCTGATAGTCCCCTCTTGTTCAAATAACTTGATATTATTGCTGAATGTATTTCATATGCTCCATTCATTTCTATCATACCAGAATTTGGATCCTGGTTTTTCTGTATTGATATTCACTTAGGATTTACAGAGGATCTACCAAATAAAATGCATAGACCCTTGCTGGGGTGACTACCTTCCAGTGTAGGTGATCCTCCAGGACAGCTAATAAACACAAAACAAAATTATATTTTTTATCCTATTGCTTAGTGCTCATTTCAAACTGTCAGTGATTTTTGTTCAGGCAATATTTTGGTTCATATTATCAACCTTTGCTATTTCCTTTGATCTTCTTATATCTCCTCTCTCTGAAGAAAAGAGATCTAAGGTCAGCAGTAAAAAGGAGAGAAATAAATGGTATAGAAATAGAAAAAGACAGAAACTTAAAGTTAGCAGCCATACTACTTACTTAAGTACCTAGAAATGTAATGAATGCATATGCAAAAAACTGTCCCTTTGCAGGCAGAAAGTTAAACAAACACATGCATGTTACTAATATTTTAATGAATTTAGCATGAATCAGGAGAAAGCCTAATTTAAAATAATCATTTGAGAATGCATTTTGCCTCATGAATATATGATTACCTTTTTTCAAAATAATCATGCATTCATCCACTAACATCTCAACAGAAACCCAGTACAAAGGCACATTCTCCACCGATCTTGTATCTTTCTCTTAGAACATTGGAAAGTATCTCTAATTAGTAGAATTCCTTTCCAGTGTGGTCATGCTCCCAGACAGTGGTGTGTACCTATGATTTTCCCCTCTTATTACATTGTTTTCTCTTGGAGAAGTACCTTACCGATAAATCTTAGAAAAATGTCTTTAGTGATCATTTCCTAAACTAAATAATCTATAGTTCACAGAACAGATGTACATAGATGCTTGATATGCATGCCCTGTAAATAATATACCTTGATCATCCTCACTCCTATATTGCTTTTCGTCATCTCCCTTGTTTCTTACTCTTACAGTTTGTCACTTTATCATTTCAGCTTGTAATTAGTAAACCTGCCATAAGTAAACTAACATAGATCCTCCAAATTGCCTTTTTCCCCCTTAAACTAAGAAGTTAAGACCTTAAGCATTTAGACAGGCCATCCAGACCCTGCCTTCAGTGAAGGACCAGTTGCCTTGATGTTCTAAGCCCCAACAGCTGTCAACCCTTCCAGGAATCGCTCTGATGCAGAAAACCACCCCACCCCTTGCCAGACTCTCTCAAAACCCACATTTATGGAATGATGTGCATGCAAGATAAAAGCTCAGCCTTCTCAGGTGAGCTTGGCTAGCACTGAATCTCCACTCCAGCTCCAGAAATCCCAGAAGGATGGTCCACACCTGCTTCACAGCTTGACTTCAACCTGGAACCACTCCTGATTCACTGTTTTCCCTTCCAAAGGTGTTGACCTAAGGAACGTTAAGAAATATTTTACAGGCCAAATTTCATCCCAGAATCACCTTTTTGGGAGAAATCCAAGGACAAAATAGTTCTCCAAAACGTTCTTACCAATTCATAGATACCCCATTTTGGAGGGAAGAAGTTTATCCTGGAGGTAAACAGATCTCACCCATAATTTGCTACCTGCCAAAATTACTTCAACACGGTGACCCTCAATTTCATCCTCAGTGAAATGAAGGACATCGGTGAACTCACAGGATTTGTTGTGTTAAGGTAACCTATACAAAACATGCCACATGTCAATACAAAACACTCCATCCACATCTGATTTCCTTCCCATCCTTTGCCTGCCCCACCGACTTTTCATTGCTTCATTTTTAGTCTGTGTACATGCTAATAATAATGGCATTATATTTTAATTTTTCTGCAAAGCTTTACACTTCATCTTATTTTTAAAAAATGGGTTAGACAAAAAGAAAAATCTCCTAGCCCAATTTCAATTCCAGGTTATTCGTTAATTGCAACATTACTGAGTGTGTGTGTGTGTGTGTGTGTGTGTGTGTGTGTGTGTGTGTGTGTATTTGGGCTGTAGCTCTGACCTAGTTCTTTCCACATTTCTATATCAGAAAGTAGATGCCATGTTTTATTAGACACACAGCTGTTAAATTCCAGCTGCCTGTGGAAAAATAGAGAACATAAGTAATGCTGCTCATCATTAAGTTTTACTGGTAGAGTTACAAAATCTTCTCCATAGCAGATATTAGATCCTTGCAGTTAACACCTTCAAAAACATTGGAAATTGAACAGTTTATTACTATTCAAGATCATTATGGATAATATGAACAAGAAAAGAGCAACAGACTATTTTCCTGAGATGTCATAAATATATAATAATAAACTACTCTTCAACAAATTTCTAATCTTAGAAAAATCCCAATAATAATAAAATAGTATGTTCAATAAACTAAACATACACAAGCATTATCAGAAGTCTACTATGAGTTGGGCACTGGTGACTTACACCTGTAATTCTAGGTACTCTGATCTGAGGATCACAGTTTGAAGCTGGGCATAAGTCTGAGATCTGAGGATCACAGTTTGAAGCTGGGCATAAGTCTGTGAGACTCTTATCTACAATAAACTATTCAGAAAAACCCAGAAGTGGCACTGTAGCTCAAGTGGTAGAGAGCTATCTTTGAGTATAAAGAAGCTCAGGGACAGTGTCAGGCCCTGAGTCCAAACGACAGGATCAACCAAAAGAAAGTCTACTATGGAAGAAATTACATACATTTCATGGGGTCTATTCATATTTTTATATATTTACTTAAAATATATTTTTCATGCCAGTTACAGAACTTGAATAGGCACTTTCACTGTTTTTTTGTTTGTTCATCTGTTTGATTTTACTTGAGCTTTAAACTCAGGGACTTTTCTGCCCATGCTGGCTACCAACTTTGATGCTCAGATCTCCACCTCCTAAGAAGCTAGCATTACGGACATAAACCATTAGTACTTGGCTTAGTTTCTTATTTTTATGATCTAAGTCTTTAAAAATATATGTTTAATAAAATTCCACAAGAATTCTTCATTAAAAAATTATCTTGGAGATAGTTCCCTGAACTGAGTCTGCATTCAAATTGGAAAAGCTAGTATGAATCATATTTTAAATATTGATCATATTTAAAATATAGCTATAAGATACTTGTTAAAGTGATATTTTATTATTGAGTGATATTTCATGTAACAATATAAACAATACCAACATCAAAATTAAAGAACATATTGCTTTTGAGAGTAGAAACTCTCCATTATTATGATTTTTAACATAACCACAAAGGCAAGTACTGATTTATTTCTAGTGCATGACCTGTGCCTTAAGTCACTAAACTCAGTTTCTCCATTTACATCATAAATCAGAAGAGCTAAGCATGGTATCTGAACATAATGAGATAAATAAATTTAGATAACCATTTCTCTTATCCCTTCATTCTTCATCTAATTAACTGTGGAAAAAGTAGATACTATATAGAAAGGTTCAACAATAGACTGCAAGAAGCCTAAATACTTGAGCCAGAATGGGAATATTAGAAAAAATACATATTTTTTATATTTACATGGAGTAAAATATGAGCATTGCATAAGAAATATACACATTAATAATCATACACTTGTAATGTTTTATTTTACCAAAATGTTTAAATATAGCCAACAGTAATCTTTTTAATTAATTTTCTGCAGGTGAAGAACACGTCAAAATTGTAGCTTTGAAATTCCTGGCATAGCTTTGTTAAATATAAATGCATACCCGATGGTCTCAGGAAATCAAAGAAAATATTTATTTTCCTTAATGCAGATGTAGATTCTGTTCATGAGAATGCCTAGTGCTTTGTTAGTGTTTATATTCCCGTGAGTGTTTTCATGTTCCAAGATTTAAGTAGAAACAAAATCTGGGATGGGGCAGCAGGTATAATTTATGTTTTAAAATGGCAAGATCTTGAAAAGTTTAAAACTCTTACCTGTTTGGCTGAAATCTACCTGCTTCTGAGCATTGTTCTAGGCAGAATAATCCCAGTATGTTTCTGAAAATAGATTATGGATTATTTACACAGGTACTTCCTTGTATACACAGAGGGGTGGTAAATGATGACCTAATTACAGAAGGAGGAAAGTCTCTGTCATTCAAAATGAGATTTCCCCAGGGTGGTTAGACAATCCCATTAAAAGAATAAGTATGTGGCACATTCTGAAAAATATAGGTGCATGCTCAGGGGAGGCAAAGCCAAGGCCAAGAATGTATCCATTAGGAAATGTTGCAAAGGATATACATTATATTTCTCTTCCCTAGTCTAGAAAAAAGTGATATTGAATACTTAAGTAGTAAGACTTGGAGTTTGAAGACAGCAGGGAGGGACAGAGTCAGAGCTAAGAACAAAGAAAGGGTGTCACTGGTGAATGGGACATGAACACTCTTTTGCCATTTTGCAAAGAACTATGGGAGAGGAGATGGGGAGCAGAAGAAAGCCAGGCAGAAATGGTCCTTCTGGTTTTCTGTTTGTTTCCACAGTTTTTCAGATTATTTGTATAAAGTATATTTTTAAAAGATGCCTTCTTGATTCAGGTGTAAATATTTAAAAAAATAGCACAGAAGTTCTGCAAACCCTCATCATCTTCTTCACCAAAGCTCCATGTTGACCTCCTTAGAAGAATCCATTTGTCAATAGAGACATATGATCCAGAAAAGGCCTATTTTAAGTGATAATACAACATAATATAAGTGAAAAGTAAACAAAATGTATTTTTGAAGTCATGAAGGTACATAGTCAAGATATTTGTTATGGTAGGCCAACTAAGATTTTGAAGTTTTCTACAGACTATAAACTACCTTTTCTTACCGGTACACTTTCTGTCTTTGTGGGATTAAGATAATCAATACTTTAATGCTTATAAGCACAGGGTTTTAAGAGAATGAAAGAAAGAAAATAGTTTTGTGTAGTACAGAATTTAAATGTTTTAGGACATTAATTCTGCATGAAAAGAATACATTAAAGTAGAGGTCATTTCTGTCCTTCCACATACCTGCTTAGTAAGCAGTTAATAATTACTCAAAATAAAAATTATATTAAGTGAAGTAAGCCAGGCCCAATGAAACATAGGTCCCATGATTTCCCTTATTTGCAATTCTAGTATATGTCTGAGACAAGCAGAAATGGTGAGATAAGTTGATGTTAGGCGACATAAACCCCAAGATAGGGATTCAAATGTTTTTTTTTCTTTCTTGCGATTGTTTCTAACATATTTATAAGATGATTTCTTTGTTGCTTTGTATGACTCTACCCCACGGTATAACCCCCGTTTTCACTGTATTTGATGTTGGTATAATTTGTGGAGGGGAAGGGAAAAAACAAATTGTTTACACAGGGATACAGGTGGACCCATTGCAACAATGAGATGTACAAGATGTTATATTGAAAAATGAACTTTACAACTTTGGCTGGAGGTAAGGAGGGTGGGGATGGGAAGGGATGGGAAGGGGAAACAATGCTTGATAAGAAATGTACTCATTACCTTGCCCATGTAATTGTAACCCCTCTGTACAGTATTTTCACACAAAAAAAAAACTAACAAAGCCAGATGCTGGTGGCTCTCACATGTAATCTTAGTTATTCAGGAGGCTGATATCTAGTGTATCCTCAGTTTGACGGTACTCCAGGAGGACAATTCCATCCGCCTCCATTTTTCCAAAGAATATACACACAAAAATAATACTGGAGGTATGTCTCAGTATTCAAATGCCAGCAAGCAAGCCTACTATCCTGTGTCTAATTCTCAATCGGAGACAGAAACAGAGAGAGGAAGAATAAAGAAGAAAATGAAGAGGAGAAAGAGAAGGCTGTGGAAGAGGAAAAGGAGGAGGTGGAGGAGGAGGAAGAAGAGGATTGAGCAGCTTTCCCTATTGCTCTGGATGGATGCTTGACTTTTCTATACAAACATTCTTTCCCTGTCCAGTCACTGTACAGTTCTCCTTTGGAACTCCTTCTAATTTCAAATTTATACACATTTGTATCACCTACAGCTCATTTTTGCTATCCCTGCTTACTTCTCTGAAATAATACATGTGCTGTGTGAAAGAAGAAAAATCAACTATTAGTATGACCTTATTTCTCCCCTGATCTGTGTCCTAACCATATTTTCAGCAATAAGCCATTTTGAGATTGCATTGCCTCATTTGAAAATGGAGATGTATTTTCTATACGATTTTCTACAAATGTTCTTGCACTTCGAGGGAATTATTAAGCAACTAAAATGCTGAAATCTGTGGCATGATTTCTCAGAAAATCATTACTCTCTCTATATATAGATATAGATATAATTATAGATAGATATATAGATAGATATCTATCTATAGATTATATAGATAGATATATAGATAGATATCTATCTATATATCTATATCTATAGAGAGAGAGAGAGAGTAGAAGAATGAGGGTTTTAGCACTGCTCTAAGATTATTAGAAGCTTCTATCTTAAGGGTTTTTAAATATAAAGTTCCATTAATAAAAAGTACAGAAGAACCAAGATTTCCTGAACATACTTAATCTGATCTCTAAGGTAAGAGGCTGGGATTCTAAAAGGATGGTTGGCAAGAAGAAGAGAATAAGCCTAGAAATAAAGCTCTAGCAACTGGCTAAACTTACATTAAAAAAAGAAAAGCATTCTAACAAGTCAATGGAGAATTGTCAGCCTACATGGGTAGTTTAGTCATGGTGACAGGGATTGTGTGTGTGTGTGTGTGTGTGTGTGTGAGTGTGTGTGTGTGTGTGTGTACATATACAATATTGACTAAAGTTTGAGAAACTATAGTGACTAAAGATAGGCAACAGTCCAGGGAAGAATTGAGGTCCCAACTTTTATAAATAGGTCTCAAAAGGATTATTTGAAAATAAAAAATGTGAAGATATTTATTAGGGCTGGGTGTGTAACTCTCGGAGCCCTTTCCTAGTATGTGTGAGGCCATGAGTTCCATTTCTAATACCATAGTCAAAAACAATATTTATTATGTTAATTTTAAAATGCCAAGACCCAAGTTCATATGTATTTTACACTAGAGTTGGAATTACTTCGATGCCCCATTACTCATGAGATTTATAAACAAATTTCACTTGGCATTAGCTATAATGGCTCTAACAACATACAGACACATGCACACGCACACATACACATAGAATTGTTGTCTTCATTCAGGGTGGTATGAGGATTTGAAACAAAATTGTGTTTCTATCCATTGAAAAGTAGCATAAGCTGGTCATGGGTGGCTCAAGCCTACAATCATAATTACTCAGGTCAGGGAGCTCTGAGGATAAATGGTTCTAAGGTACCCTGGCAGGAAAGTACATGAGACTCTGATATCCAATTAACCACCAAAAAACAGAAAGCAGAAAGTGGATCTGTGGCTTAAGTGGTAAAGCATCAATCTTGAGCAAAAAAAAAAAAAAACTCAGGAACAACACCTAAGACCTGAGTTCAAGCTCCAGAATTTGTACAAATAGCAGAATGAGATCCAGGAAATATAACATGCAATATGGAGAGACTAATTTTCCAGGTTACTCAGTACCACCTAGGGGGCATTTTACATTTGCTTGTTTGAAAGTCATTGTGCAAAATGTTCTGCCTGAATTTGTAAAATGATCCTCTAAACAGGTCTTTGGTTTTCATTATGCTCTTTGCTATCAGTCTTAATGTTCTTCTAGCTATTTGTTTCACCTGTACGATTTTATGTTCCTTCTTCGGTAATCTTCCATTTATAATCAGTTAAATATCAGACAGCACTGTGATATTGCTAAAAGACCTTCTCAATATGGTCCAAACCATCCCCTTGCTCATTATTTTCAAAGATCTCAGAGGTCTGCACGATGCTGTCATTGGCTGAGAGCTGGGATTCTGTCCTTGTGCTAAATATGACACAAACAAGTAGGAAGTCCTTCTACAAATGTCTTGAGGTAAGCACCTCTGTAATGCCCTCACTGGCTATACAACTCTAAGATTCAGTTTGCAACATTTCCTGCCTTTGAAAATGATCTGCCTTCCTTCTATCCCCAAAGAGCCTTCAATTTAGCCTACCTGAGACTTTTAAAGAAAGTAACTCTTGCAAATTAGATGGCATTTGTTCCATGTACTAGGACATTGTATCATTTGAAGCATGATTTTAAGTCAACTCACTCCTAGGAATTTCTCAAATACCTAACAGAGTTGCAGTCAAAGAAAAAGAAAGAATGTTCAGATGAATCCTCATTGACTCTCCTCCCTGGCTCTAAATTTTTATTTACTTTCTGTGAGTGAGTAAATAGCTATTTACAGAGCCATTACAAGTCTCATTAATTGTCATTATTATTCACAGGTATCACTGCAATTACCAAAGTGCCTCTAATGCACTTTATCTTGGAGTTCTCCTTTTAATTAGTCATATGGAGTGTGACTAGCTGACCTCCTTGCATTATGGATAAAGCAATGAAGAACACAGGATGGTGATTAAAAAGCAAGATCTTGGTTGTCAGGAGGGGAAAGAGGGAGTCTCTGAGTCTCAGTCGGTAGCACTGTGTCACCATGTGCCAACCTTACCTACCTGTACAGAAGCCAAGAGACCGGACACTGCTGTGCATGCAGAATAAATAATGAGCGACATGCCAATGGACTTCTAGCGAAAGAGGAGCGAGAGTCTGTCTTCCCACGCCTAGAAAACAAGAATTAAGCTGCCAGCAAGACTTTTACCATTCTGTTATTTAAGCACTTAGGCCAGTGCCCCAGTGAAGGATTACTAATAAGAAATCTGCCCATGGTATCAATCTATAAGGCCAGGACTCATTGTCAATGACACCAGTGCATTTCAAACTAATAATTTGTTATTTAGGCTGATGTGTCCTTCTGATTCATTTCATCAAGTTTGGTAGTTTGTTCGCTTGTTTGTTTTTACTATATTTAGTAATTTCAGCCTATAATGGACTGATTTTGTTGGTTTTAATAACTGCATAGTTTTGTTTTAACCTTTTTTGTCAAAAAAGGGGAAAAATTGAGAGGGATTCATACTTATTACATTGTATATTTGCTGCTTATATCAATCAAAACTATTAGTGAACAGCTACCATACTTACCAAGTATGCTAATGTAAAAAGTAGACAAACAACAACAAACATTAATTAACCTTTAATTACAGAGTTGACATCATGTTTCTAAAGAAGTGAGAGACACATGCGGGTAATGATGTAGGAAGATATTTATGGAAATGATATTGATCGGGACAGAAAGATGTACGTTGGGAAGTATATATAAAATGGAATCATAACTCAGGTAAAAACAAATAAAAATGAATGAAAAATTATTTCTTGTATGTTCAGATGAGTAAAAACTTCATCCTAAAGGGTTTAACAATGGGTGAAGAAATGTTGAATTAAAAATATGGGAAGCCAGGCGCCAGTGGCTCATGCCTGTAATCCCAGCTACTAAGGAGGCTGAGATCGGAGGATCACAGTTCAAAGCCAGCCCAGGCAGGAAAGTCCATGAGACTCTTATCTCCAATAAACCATTAGAAAACCTGATGTGGCTCAGTGGCTCAAGCGGTAGAGCACTTGCCTTGAGCTGAAGAGTGCAGGGATAGTGCCCAAGCCCAGAGTTCAAGGCCCATGACAGACCAAAACAATTATATATATATATATATATATATATATGTATATGTATATATATGAAATGTTATAGAGTTTTAAAAAGCTAGAAAAGAGAATAAACTTTCTATTGTGTGGGCAAAAGCTATTGTGGGTAAAATAATTTCTATCAATGAAGCTAGGAACAGTCTTTCAAATGTTCTCTCCAGTGAGTAGAACAATATTGTCCTTCTCAATCCTCAGATGAGGAAACACTAACTACAATTAAGAAAGTATGAGGGGGTATCTACAGTTACTTGAAGGATGGGAGAGAAAATAATCCAGAGTCACAGGCAGCTGGAACCAACAATCAGTCCCAGGACTCAGGTGGAAGAAACAGATAGGAAGTGTCTCAGGAGAGATGTTATGAGCCAGGGAAGACTAATCCTAAAGGAAGGTAACCATGAAACTAATGAGAGAATTATAATAAACATAATAGATTTTTTTTTATTTTTTATCATTTCCAAGTAGTTGTGCAAAGGAGTTTCCATTTGACAAAGCAGTTTATGAAGAAAATGAATCTTGACCAATGTCACCCCTTTCCACATTCTCTCTCATCTAGACAAGCTTTTGTGGAAACTTTATATGTAGACTTGAGTATTTCAACTGACAGCAATGGCAGAATAGCTGAATGGAACTGTAGGGGCCTTCCAAGTGAGGGGAGAATACTGTGTCAATAGTAGTATAGAGGTAATGACTGAATAAATGAAATCAAAGAGCTCTGGAGAACGAATGGATTTCTGGAGAAATTACAGAGTCTCAGTAGGTATGGACAACAGGACAAGTTCTCAGACCTCAGACCTTTAAGCCAACTCAGAGGAGAGCCACACATTTGGTTTGAGTATCAGTGCATTTCTCTCGCTTTCTGTACAGCTGTGTTTGGCTCACAGTGGCAAAGTGCCACAAACTGAGACTCAAAGATTCACTCTTCGTCTTCTTACACCAAAGGTCACCTTGATAAGTACTTCCTGAGGAAGAACATTGAAGAAAATGAGCAACAAAGAAATCCCTTTAAAATAAAACAGAACTATGAGTGAAAAACTGAAATAAATACAAGAATCTTCCATAATTGTTCTGTATAGGTGAAGGGGGCTGTGACCAACGTGATGAACATTGCATATCAAAAGAGGATGTTTCTGAAAAAAAGAATATCTTCCAGCAGGGGAATGAACAAGTCATTCCTCAGCCTATGACATAATGACCTTAGTTTGGTCATTATCAGCAGATGAAGAACACTTACTACAATTAAAAGGAAGTAGTATGTGGTACCCAGAGCTAGTTGAAGTGGGTAGCTTCTAAGGCAGGGATCTGCCTCAAAAAATGATGGATTGGAGAGAAGAGATTCCTAAACATATTATGTGCTCCAGGAAATATTTTTTAGAAGTTTTTGCATGGAAGGATGGATGGAGAGTTCGAATCCAACCATAATATACAGAAACCAAAGCAAGAAAACAAAAAGATAAGAGGATGCATATCTAGAAACTAAATGAGAACAAAAACAGGTCCAGATGGTAGAGAAAGAAGCAGTGTTGTAACTACCTCGTTATGAGGATTTAATCCTAAGAATTCAAAATGGCACCCTTCATCTGTCCATCCCAAGTCTCAGGAGCTAGCTTTCACTCTGTCTCCCCTGGGTCCTTGATTTCCAGGGCAGATAACAGAATTGTGTTCCTGGGATGGCCTTCTTGAAGGAGGCATAGCATTGATTCTTGGTAAAACTTCCTACAGGACAAATTGCCCCTCAGTAAAATTGACCCTGAGGGGAAAAATAGTCCCCTCGTTAATTCCCAAAAGCAAGTAAATAAAAAATGAACCATTGTCAGAAATTTTTGTCCTATAATTCTATCCAGCAGGTTGAGATCTCAGGATAGAGATGTGAAGCCAGCCCACACAAACAACTTGTTGAGATGCTTACCTTTTATTAACTAGCAAAATCTGAAATTGGAGGCATGATTCTTGTGGTAGAATGTCAACTGTGAGCAAAGAACAAAACAAAACAAAGAAACAGCAACAACAACAACAAAAAACCTAAGAGTTGAACTGTCTCTGTTATAATCTACGTCTTCACTCCATCTCTCCTATACTACTTAGTGCAGAAATTCTCCTCTTTTCACAAAGGAGTACATTTTAACGTATTCTAAGTAACATTACAGTTATGGAGATTATAATTCATGATTCTTTAAGTCATATGCAAGTTGGTTTATAAACTCATGGATAAAGACAAATGCAAAGAGGAATGGATATTATATTACTGTGCTAAGTGTGCATTTAGCATGAGAGTCATAAGACACAACAAACTTCTAACCATCTGAGAATGCTAGTTGATCAAACGTAGCCTTTACAAAATAATATATGCTTGCTGGGGGAAAAAACCATCTTAGAGGAATACATTGTTAATACTCCAGACCAATAAAAATTAATTTGTGAATTTAATTAAATTCACATGAATCAGAGTGGATGAAGCCATAAAAAATGTGAAATTTTTTAAAAAGTTAATGGCTTTAGAGAGTTCAACTTACACAAAGACTTAAAGCAGAGATAGGCAAATTTGCTTTAGTAAGTACAGGACTATAAAGGAAATATTTCTATGTTTCTGCAAACTTAGGAATTTCTGAGCAAATCATAGTGAAATTTGTCATTTGAATTAAAAAACAATCTTTCTTAGACAATTTATGACCTATTGTCTTATGAAAGAACTTTCAAGGAATTTAGTGTTTGATAAGAAAGGAAATGGTTTTCAGACAAGACCCTAACCTGATAGTAGAGTTAAGATATGTAATAAAGAAAAAATGAGGGCATAAATCAGATAAGCAAATACAGTGCTTCTCTAAATGTGAAAAGCCCTGAGCTTCATCCCCACCACTGAGAAAAGCGAAATAAAATGAAATAGAAACACAACAATACTACTTTTAAATGTCAGGTATATCTTTGTTGTATCCAGGGCCAAAAGAAATCTAACTGTATCAATAATGCTCTTATAGAGTAAAAGCCATGGAGCTTGTGATAAAGGAAAAAAACTCACCTTCAAATCATTTCAAATACGTGATTGTCATTTGAGAACATTTACCTAGAGGATAATTAAAATTTCTTTTCACTTGTCAATAACTTCTTATAATCAAAATTTAACCTTTTAACTCATTTTTAAAATTACTAAATGAAGATATAGAAGTAAAATATAATCTTAAAACTTATAAATCCTACAAGCATATCGAAAGATTTAGAGGCTCTTAAATACTGGTTCAGAAAGATCACATTTAATTATTTGCCTCTTACACTGAGATATGAGGCTTCCAATGTGGTGATCTTATTGGTTAAAATCATCTGGCTTATTTTTATTCACTCAATTTTATGAGTTTAGCTTCTAATTTGCCTTCACGTACAAAGTGGATGACAGAGAAAGAATGAACTCCATATTTAATGCAAGTATTTACATGCCTTTGATATTTGTCTGGGAGTTACAATTTCATAAATTGTAATTCTAGTTTGTATTTTTATTTTGTTCTGCTCTTGGCAAGTTTGGAAGCTAGGCTAGTGACTCTGCATATACTAACAATCACATTTTCAAGGAAGAAGATCTGAGGACAAATTCCTGAGATGTGGTCATCAATCATTCCTTTCTGAAGTAGCCTAGTCTTCCTCAGGTAGTGCTATTGCTTCTTATTGCTGAAATAAAGCAAAGAGAAAGAAAACATTTTATTTTAGAGTTGATAATAATGGAGAAGATGAAGACATGTATCCTTGAAGGCAGAAATCCAAACATTTAGAGAAGAGAGAAAATCGATTTCATAACGAGAGACTGTCATGGAAGATGGCTCAGGGAGTCTCAGAAATAGAATCTTTCTCTTTTCAATCATAAATGATTCCATAGAGAAAGATGGGGGGGATACCTCAGAAATATCTGAAGAAATACATACAGTGTGCGCTGCTGAACTCCCATTTTGAGATTCAAGAACAAATCAAAGAGAAGGGCATGTAAGAATTAAAACAAAGGTACCATACAATAAAAATGAATATCGCTGTATCTAAAACTCCTAATAAGGTCAGGCTTTAGAAAGTTGCTTTGAACATCGATGTCCCTCTCTCTTTAATCTTGAAATGGATGATGAAACACAAAGACTCATTTTTCAGCATTCTGTGATAGGCTATGGATGAACAACATGAGACACATTTTCTCTGTCATTGTGTTTCGAGCTTCCCTTTCAAGGAGAGTGAACTTCAGCATGGGAAGGAGGAAATAAAACCTAATATGAAACAGGAGATTGTAAAAGGATACCCGGGCTTTTGTAAATGAATTACATTCTCACGGTGAGAAGATAATTATATCCTAGGATATGGAGAAAATGTGTAAATGAGATCAGTGAACTACTGTCGGGAACCTTTGAAGACTTTGAAGAATATGAATGATGCCAAAGGCCCCGGGGAGAAATAAATGCTTCAGCTAATTAAAAAAATAAAGAGTCAAGAAATAGAATCTTTGATCTCTTTATTATTTATACATTTATTTATTTTGTGCTTGACTACTTTCAAATAGACATTGAAGTTCTACACACAAAAGTACTGTGGAAATAATATGGGCAATAACGTAAAAACAATATACACCCAAAATTACATGGGGTGGCATAGCAGAACATTCTTTTTTGTTGTTGTTGTTGTTGATTGTGGGGCCTGAACTCTGGGCCTCGGTGCTGTCCCTTAGT
The DNA here is from genome assembly GCF_000151885.1 of Dipodomys ordii. Classification (NCBI taxonomy): domain Eukaryota; kingdom Metazoa; phylum Chordata; class Mammalia; order Rodentia; family Heteromyidae; genus Dipodomys; species Dipodomys ordii. Next base: position 2,640,679 of record NW_012267286.1, read on the forward strand.
TCTTCCTAGCACTCAACCACAGCACCATTTCCAGCTTTTTCTGCTTATGTGGTGCTGAAGAATCGAACCCAGGACCTCATGCATGCAAGGTAAGCACTCTATACCACTAAGCCACCTTCCTAGCCTATGGTAAGACATTCTTAAGGACAATTTTGTCTTCCCCAGAGTGGATGCTTTCCCAGTGGCCACACTACCTCATGCAAAGTTGGACAGCTGATTAGCATTGAGCCTTTCTGATTCTTGTTTCTAAGGAACAGGAGTTGAGACTAAAGTCACATGGAAATGCTAGTGATAGAAGCTAGCTTCGAGTGCTCTTGATATAAAAAACTTAGTGCTGTCATTCTCTCAACTGACCTGAATTCTTCTCTTGATGAGACTTAAATTATTGCACATATATTATTTTCTCCTGGTCTTAGTAAAAGTGAAATATGAGCTGTTCAAGTAAGAAAAGCTCCCCCCCAATTCCAGTGGCTTACCCCAGGAAAATGTAACTACTGACCACACAATAATCTATTGTGAGTGTTTCTGAGGAGATGGACCTCCCTGGTGGTTGTTTCAAGTGACAATGTGCAGACTCAGACTCCTGTGATTCTACTACCCTCTAACTTCTTGGAATGCTCTCCATTAAGTAAGGAAGGAATAGGAAAAGAAAGTGGTTTTTATGGCCCACCACTCATTGGTTGGAGCTCAGTCTTTGTCCATACTATCATGTATAGTATCTGATAGTATTTCCAGCACAGACACAGAGCTAGTGATGAGCTAGCTCTGACAACCTTTCCAGATACTAGGAAAAGCTGTTTTATTCCTCTTCTACATAGACTCCATACGCGAGAGAAATCCGTCAGAAAATATAGTCACTTCATGCAGTTCACTTTCCCAGTAAATGGCAAAAACTTGGTGCCAAAATTTGATCCCACCCAAAGTTTTGAAGTCAAGATGTGTTTTCAATATGAGGAGGACTCATTGCACTATTTCCATAGATAAACAGTGTGCTTTAGCTAGTGCATTCCCTCCACCATATTACCTCCAGCCTCCCTTAATTCTCCCAAACAGTGTTTTGATTGATGGCATTATGTTTTATTCATGGGTACTTGTGTGTGTATTTAAAATGTCCCTCGATCATCTCTGGCCCTCAGTATCCCCTCTTTGTACCTCCTCATCCCACTAACTCCTTCTTAAACAGTCCTATTTTTCATTCATATCCCATTATATCATCATCATTATCACATTCATATTTATCACCTTTATTCTCCATCTATGCCCCATAAATTCTCAAGAATACACAGTGTTTGGTTTTTGGAGTTTGGCTTCTTTCATTCAACATGATGATCTCCAATTCCAGCCATTTCCCCACAAATGATATAATCTCAACCTAATATCCCTGATCAGAGCTGAGTCAATTTATGATACAACTGAAAACCATACTAAGCAACAACTAACAAAGAAACTATTACGACAGTGTTTCTTTTAAATTTTATTGTTAAGATGTACAGAGCAAGGCAATGAGTACATTACTTGTTGAACAATTTTACTCCTTCCCTTCCTTGTTGTTGTTGCTCTATCCCTTCATTTCCCCCCAATACCTGCCTGACATTGTAAAGTTCATTTCCAATATACTGTTCTGTGGGTATCATTGTGGCAATGGGTCATCCTGTATCCTTGTTTCAGCAATTTGTTATTCCCCTCCCCCTCCCCAGATTAGACATATGTATATACAAGATGCAGGGTACCAAAATCGAGTACAGTGACAACAGGGGATATGCCATAGGGGAAAGAACATACAAAGGAAACAACAACAACAACAAAAATAAAATCACATGGTATATTTAAAACAATAAAATAAATACAACATTTTTAAATTTAATTTTATTGTAAAGTTGATGTACAGAGGGGTTACATTTACAGACATAAGGTAATGAGTACATTTCTTGCTGAACATTATTACCCCTCCCTCTCCCACTTTGTCTCCTCCCTGAGTCCCTTCTCCAAAGTTGTAAAGTTCATTTCCAACATAGTGTCTTGTAAGTATTGCATTTTTAAAGATACTGAAATTAGAGTCTTTTTTTATACATATATCTGTTAGTTTAATTCATCTGAATGTCATCCCTAGCATTAACACTTTTAAAGCTCTGCCCAGGTGAGTTGGGTATGTAATCCCATTCAGACCATTTTTATCACGTAAAAAAATATGTATTTAAATGTTTTTTTCTTTCATGCATTTGTTTCTAATGCATTTATAAGATTATTTCTTTGTTGCTTTGTATGTCCCTCCCCCACAGTATGACCCCTGTGTTCACTGTATTTGATGTCTGTATAATTTGTAGAAGGGAAGGGGAAAAGCAAGTCGTTTAAATAAGGATACAGGTGGACCCCGTTACAACAATGAGAAGTACAAGTTGCCATGTCGAAAACGAACTTTACAACTTTGGTGGGGGTGGGGGAGGATTGGGTGGAGGAGTGGGAAAGGCTGGGAAGGGATGGGAAGGGGAAACAAAGGAGGAGGCTACAATGCTTGATAAGAAATGTACTCATTATCTTGCCCATGTAATTGTAACCCCTCTGTACAGTATTTTCCCAATAAAAAATAAATAAAAATGTAAAAAAATAAAAAGCAGTTGCATGCACAAGTAATTATTTTCTCTTAGGTTGAACCAATACATTGAAAAGAAAATTGTGTATATACAAGTAATCTGTATAATCTACAATTACATGATTGTTGATAATCATGTAACTAATGAGCTGTACCTAATCCTTTGTTACTGAAGTTACATATCCCATGAAAGGATTTTTTAAAAAATTGTCACCTGAGAGAAGTTGCATTCTGGCACAACTCAGTCATTATGACCCTGTCCATCATACTAGCCTGTCTAGAGAGGAAAAATATCAGGCTCAGGAATTGCTATTTAATGTGTTGCCAAAGAATTAAACCTGGGTCATGTAATCTCACTATGCCACTGTGGTCTTATCTCTTTTTTAAAATTAGTTTTACTCTTTTAATAACAAGCTAGGTACATAGAAAGAGTAGATGAAAATTCACCATATAAGGGTATTGGATATGCATAAATACTGGTTTACACATCTTCTTTACTCACGGGAGCATTTTATCTGTATTCCCCACATCTCATCCTGTGAAGATGAAGCTGAAATTCTACCTGCTGTGGAAGTGGGAGGAGCCAGTATTTGGCCACAAAGAATCCCACAGGCCACTTTGATACCCAACACTCTAAAGTTAGGAGCTCAGACTAATAATCTTTCTGGCCCTAAGAGGATATTTCTTAAATGTTTTTGGAGATACAAATAGAATTTATAGCCAACACTTTAAAACTGCCTTAGGATTTACACAGCCTTTGAGAGATTATTGAATAAAAACTTTCAAAACTGAAAATGATGGAAACAGAGAAGCAGGAAAAATATATTCTCTTAAACAATGTCTCTGACTTGGAAGAATGTGCTAAAAGTAAAGTTACATTGATGCATCAAATTCAAAAAGGGTAAGTTTTATAAAATGTGGACATTATAATTTTATTCAAAATGCATTGTTTAACATAGTTGTGTGAATAAAAGTGTAGATAGTAAAAAATATACACATAGAAATGCTATCTATACATATGTAAAGGTACTCTAAAAGACAGGAAAATATTTTATATGTATTTTTATAATCATATCCAGTTGCTAGGTATTCTTAATCATTAGAAAAGATCACTTAAACATGCAGAAATTTGCCACATTATCTGTCTGCAAAGAAAAAAGCATCAGTGTAACAAAACCATGTTTATTATTGATCTAGCAGCTCAGACTGGATCTATGACTTGTCTGTTTCAGTACATTTACAGCCAAAATAATGGAAAAAAGTAAAAACACTATGTGATTGTTGTCCAATATTGATTAGCTGTAAATAAGTTCATTTTGGAATGTTTGTCTCTTAAATGTCTTCTATTTTTTTTAAAAAATGCAAACATATGGATAGATTAAAATTGAACCATTTAGATGCATGCATATATCTGACATTTCTGAGGGCTTGAGTTTGGAAGTGATTTTAGACTAATTGGCCGAATATGATAAGACAATTTTCAAGCTATTTTGTATCTTACAATAATTTTATTCTTAATGTTCTGTCTGTCACACTCCTTCAAATACCACATTTTCTTTAAAAGCAAATTGATTGTAATCCTTTAGGGAAACAGATCAGAGAAACAAATAATAATGAGAAACAGTTTCAGAGACTTTAATTTGACTCCCAAAGGACTAATTTACAGTGGGAGAAACATTTAGATTAAAATTTTCAGACAGAAAATGAAAGTGAGACAGAGTGGATAAAATAGAGTATCTTCCTGAATACCTTGTTTTGCTTTTGGTAATTTTATATAATGTGACCCCTGTAAAAGCATTACCTGTCAATATTTTTAGAGATAGTTGTGTGTATGTTTTTGGTAAATTGCTTAGTTCTGAAATGCAATGATGTTATTAACTCTTGATATCTATTAGCTTTGTCTTCCTAGCAAAACAAAATGGAGGCAATTACAATTGCAGTCCTGAGAATTTTTTCAGGATGCATTTGATTAGTAAACTCTGGATGAATCTTGTCAATTAAAGCTTGTGGATCCATCTTCCAGATCCTAATATAGTTATCAAAGTTACCTTCATGACACATAAACATGTCAAATGTTAGACCAACTGGCAATTTGTAGATAGAGTAATTTATCTAGGATACAAATTGTGGAATGAAAGAGTCTGTATGAGGTGAAAAGTAAAGATTGGGTTTTCTTTATATACAAAAAGATACAAGAAGGGTAAAAGAAGTACATTTGTGTTTTGTGACTCAGTAATGGAGGTATTTTTTAATATGATATGAGTGATACTTCCTTGTAAAACAGATTAAACTTGAAGCTCTTTAATTTAACATCTCTAATTCACAGAATTCTAAACACTGAAAGTATTATTTGATAATCTGTCTTCTGTTGGTAACATGCTCTAAATCCCAACCTCCTGGGCAAAGAAAATTGAGGAAGAATTTACAGATGGAACAGTTTTTTATGATCCATGAAGTGCTACATGGTGTATTGGTCTAAAGGTTCCATCAACAAGAAGAAAAATGGGGAGAACAGGGAATAATTGAAATACTGATCTATTCCACTTCATGAAAAGAAATGTTCTTTTAAAAATATTTTTAAAACTTTTAAAGGAATTGCTCATAGTGACTTTAGAGCCACCTTTGCACAAAATTAATATTAATTCCCTAAAGAAACATATTCACTGAAGACTAAATCAAAAGAGTACGTAATTTATGTGAAAATTATTTAAATACATAGATTTGTTTCCACCAATAAACCAGTATATTTAACTGACTATTAGTTTGGTGGGTATTAGCAAAGCCATAAAAAAATAGGCCTTGGGGTTTTGTTTAGTTTTCTTCAGTTTTTATTTACCCAGTTTTGCTTCATTGTTTTTCTTCCAAAAGGTCTTTCTCTTCACATATTGATGCCCTAAATCCTTTGCTAGAAAATTAGTTATTTGGTAGAATCAGAGTTAAATTTTCTTAGACTCTAGAATAGATAACAAATTAGTTTTCCTTTATATTTGAAAACACTTTTCCTTCTCTGCTGCCCGGTTATTTCTCTGTCTCCCAAGGAAAGATGGGGATGATAATTCCAACAGATAAAAGAAAATGCACAGCAAGTTCTGAACGAGCAGAGGGGAGACAGAGGAGGAGGGAGGCAGGGGGAAGTCCTCCATGATCAATATTCTCCCTTAGACCCTCATCAGATTTCATTTGTCCAAACATGGATTCTACTTTTAGAAGCTGTACCAAACTTAATTCCAGTAGGAAAGAGCGAAGTCTGTTTGGGAAAATTCTGCAGTTTTTACTTTAATCTTGCAAGATCAAAAAATTCTTAATGCTCCCTCTCATGAAAGTCAGTAGTCATTATTGATTGAGTGAGATGTTCATATACATATGCTCCATATACCTATGGAACACAGTAATTCTTTCTTTACAACTATCATTTACTTCATTGTTATTGCAAAGGTGATATACAGCCAATTACAATTATATGAGTCAGTAAGGAGTACGTTGCCTTTCCTACAGTGTCTTCTGATCCTTCACTCTCTCCCCCTGCATCCCTGTCCTCTCCACTCATGAGTTGTATAGTCTACTTCATCAGGGTCCAGTGAGCTCCACTGCTGTACTTTACACCCTTTCCCTTTGACTTTTGTACCCTCCCCGCACTGTCCTGTAGATATACACATGAACACACCATACCTAAGGAAAAGAAGACAGAATCATTACAAAATAAAAATTAGAAAAATACAAAAGGGATTGTGGGGGGGTGGGGAAGGCATTGTACTTTTGTGTTTCTCTCCTAAGAGTATTATCTTTTGGTCTCACTGTGTGTATCTAGAATCCTGAATAATTGATCATATCCCCGTGTATTTTAGATTTAATCAGAGAGAACATGGCCATTTGTCTCTCTGATCTTGGCTTACCTCACTTAATATGATTCATTTTCGTTTCATCCGTTTCCCTGAAAATGACATGATTTTATTCCTTTTAATGACTGTGTATGATTCCATTCTGCATAGATACCACATTTTTTGCATCTATTCATCTATTGTGGGGCATCATGGCTCTTCCCATAACTCGGCTATTGTGAATTGATCCTTCACAACAACTTTAAGAAGGTCATTTCCTTAGCTTACAGATAAGAATACTGAGGCTCAGAAATTGCTATTTAATACACATACTGAAATCTGGGTGTTAACCTTCACTCTCTCTGACTGGTCATTAGATAAAGGAATAGAGACTGTTGTACTTTGCTCTCTGCGTGAGGAAGGGTAGGACTCCATGTGCGCTCACTATCTGAGGTAGACAATCAAAATCAAGTCCTCCTCTCCTCACAGGAGACACAAGTGGGTCACTTGCACTAGCTCTTGTTAAAATGTCTTCTTAGCCAGGAGCTGGCAGATCATACCTGTAATCCTAGCTACTTAGGAGACTGGGATCTGAGTATCACAGTTCAAAGCCAAGCCAAGCAGGAAAATTCTTAACTTCATTTAACCACCAGAAAACTAGAAGGGGAGCTGTGGCTCAGAGTGGTATAGCTAGTACCAGCCTTGAGCAAAAACAACTCAGGAACAGTGCCCAGGCCCTGAGTGACAAAAAAGTAATTAATTAATAATAAAAGACTAAAATAAAATGTTTCCTTAATAGTAGCCCTCCCATTTTTTTTTTTGGTGTTTTGTGTTTGGTTTTGTTTTTGTCAGTTATGGGCCCTGGGTGCTGTCCCACAGCTCTTCAGCTCCAGGCAAGCACTCTAACACTTGAGCCACAGCACCACTTCTGGTTTTCTGGTGGTTAATTGGAGATGAGTCTCACAGAGTTTCCTGCCTTAAGCTGGCTTTGAACTGTAATCCTCAGATCTCAGCCTCCTGAGTAGCTAGGATTACAGGCATGAGCCACCAGCACCCGGCTTTTAATTTTCTTGATTACTATGATCCTTCTCAGATAGTAAACTCTCCAACCTCCACCCACCACACACACATACTGACCTGATTCATTGCTGTGACTCTCCCAGACGACTATAGCACTAAGCACTTAGTTGGGTGCAGTAAATGTTTGTTGGAACAACTGATTATAAATGTCTTCAACCAATTCTGAGGTCAGTATATTGGAGCAAAAGAAGACAAAATGTTCCCTCACACAGGCTGCTTATACCTTAGTGATACCATTTCATGATCAAATATTTGCCTTTCTATTTAAAGGCACCGAACTCAAAGATACTAAATTAAACTTTGTGCCAATTTTGTGATTTTCTCTAATGCGAATGCTTGGTTCAAATTTCATCTCCATTCAAGGCCATTTTTATCCCTAGTTAGATGGCGCAGAACTAGGTTTTTTCTCTACTTCTATGTAGATGAGATTGTAAATTTACTCAGAGAACTTTACTGAAGTTGGAGTAATAAGACTGAGCATGTTGCTTAAAATAGGAGGGGAGAGAAAATACTTCTGTTCATCTTTTCTGTACAGAATGTATCTTCTATTTAAGTTGCAAAAAAGTCAATCACATCATTTGTTTTTACTAATAAAATGATTTTGCATCCATCACCACCCTTCAGCTATCTCTGAGCATTTCATTATTATGGCAAAAGAACTGCTCTTTGAAGGATATAATTGTTATTGCAAAGAAAACTGTTGAATCTTTCTTTTAATTATCTTTAAGTAGTTGTACAAAGGAGTTGCCACTTGAAAAAGCAGCTTATGAATACAATATATCTTGATCAAGACCACCTCTTTCAGAAAACTGTTAAATCTTATAGTATGTTTGGGCAATGCAAAAAAAAGTACACTGAGAAGTTATAATTAAAATGAATTGACTAATTTTGCTGGAATGGATTGCCTTGAACACATATATTTAGACAAACATAAGAAGCAGATAGAGAATGCCATGATTTCAAAATGGAAATTTAAAAAAATAATAGATTTCTCATAAAGCTATCCAAGAACACAGAAGAACTGGTCATGGTGGAAATTTTATCTTTAAAAAGTGATGCAATTAAATCTAATTGGATACTCAATTGAACAGTAAGATAATCCTCAGGGCAATCAAGAATAGATTCAGAGCTGGAAAGAGAGAATTGGAGACAACAGCATCAACAGTCATATTTTTAAAAATGTAGTCATGCGGGGCACATTATGACTTTGAAGTAAAATTACTCTAACGGTTTCATTTGGCACATAAATGAAATCTTTTGTTCCTCAAATCTCTACCGTACCTTAGGACTTCATAAAGTAATTTACTCTCCTTAGAACAAAGGGCTGTTAAGCTCAGGCTTCAAACACTCACAATGATATTCTAAAATACATCTGTTTTTTATTTATTTCATCAGCTCAGCTGTCTCTTGTACAATCTTGCTAAGCATCAGGTAATAGGCAATGCAAGAGGACATGGTCATTCCCCTCAAGAATTGGTTCCAAGTGACATGTTTTGAGAGGCTTACACAGAGCACTAGATAATTCCATCACAGAAAGAGCGACACTACCCAGCCTGGAATGATCAGGAATTCGGTTTGATCTAAGTCTCTTCAAATGAATAGAACTTTGCTACAGAGAAGCGTAAAAGGCGATATGTGTCTGAAAGATTAACTAAAGGAGAAAAATCTCTTACACTTGCTGCTAAATCATTCAACAAGGTACATTATACACTATGAATGAATGATCTCAAGAGAAAATATTGCTTGATGAATACATGGTAACTTTGGTGTCTCTGCATTCTATACACTCTTGGAAGAGGAGAAAATCTCTTCTATCAGCCCTCAGAGATATATCTCTCCATATTCTCTCTATCCTGATTGCAAAGTTGTGAAAGGCCATTGTTGTGCATTTTTCTAAATCCCTGCTCTTCGAATGATATTGGGTTGGGGGGGCGGGGGAGGCTGGGAAGGGATGTGAAGGGTAAACAAAGGAGGAGGCTGCAATGCTTGATAAGAAATGTACTCATTAACTTGCCCATGTAACTGTAACCCCTCTGTACAGTATGTTCACAAAAATAAAAATAAAATAAAAAGAAATGGAAGATGACAATAAATCCATTTTGCATATTTTTCCAAGAAGTTATGTATCTTTTTCTCAAAGCCCACATAAACCTTAGGAATGTGATATGTGTGTGGGAACTAATACCAAATCTACACTGTATAGATTTGAATCTAGCTTCTTGCCATTTAGGAATTTGAAACTTGGGCAAATGCTAATTATTCTAACCCTCTATAAATGGGAATAGCAATTATGTTATGTGTAAAGTTTGCTGTGAGGAGTCAAGATCATTCTTATTAGTGATATTCAGCGTTTTGGCCACTGAATAAGCACTGAGTAGTCTAGTGATTATTTATATTTCCCAAATCAAAGCACAGTACATTTGCCATTCAGAGGGAACAGAGTCTTGTTGTTGGTTTTTTTTGGTGGGAGGGAGGTTTGGGTCCGGTTGTGGGGCCTAAACTCTGGGCCTGGGCGCTGTCCCTCAGCTCTTCAGCTCAAGGCTAGCGCTCTACCACTTGAGCCACAGCGCTACTTCCGGCATTTTTCTTTTTTGTTTATGTGGTGCATGTTCACGCATGCAAGGCAAGTGCTCCACCACTGAGCTACCTTCCCAGCCTGTTTTTTTTTTTTCACCTGAGCTTAATATTTTTTTAATTGTGAAAATACTGTACAGAGGTGTCACAATTACATGGGCAAGATAATGAGTACATTTATTATCAAGCATTGTAGCCTCCTCCTTTGTTTCCCCTTCCCATCCCTTCCCATCCTCCCCTCCACCCCCCCTCCCAATCCTCTTCCCTTCCCCCCACCAAAGTTGTGAAGTTTGTTTTTCGACATAAGGACTTGTACATCTCATTGTTGCAATGGGTCCACCTGTATCCCTAGTTAAACGGTTCGTTTTTTTCCCTTCCCCTCCACAAATTATACCAACATCTTGTTTTATCTTGCTAAAAGTAACCAAGAGGGGCTGGGAAGGTGGCTCAGTGGTAGAGTGCTTGCCTTGCATGCATGAGGCCCTGGGTTCGATTCCTCAGCACCACATAAGCAGAAAAAGACGGAAGTGGGGCTGAGGCTCAAGTGGTAGAGCGCTAGCCTTGAGCTGAAGAGCTGAGGGACAGTGCCCAGACCCAGGGTTCAGGCCCCAGGACCAGACCCAAAAAAGAAAAAAAGTAACCAAGATCGCTAACACAGCAGCTAGGTATGACCTCCTCATAACACTGCTATTCTTTACTTCATCTTACGAATTTTGGCTCTAACAAAAAATAAGGTCTAGGGCATTTTGTGTCCGGATGTTGATAATGTTGATACCTCTCATTACATTCACTGCTAAGAGAAAGTGTACAATGGTTCTCCACAATGTCATCTTTTATGTAGGTAGGACATCGCTCTCCTTTCATTTACAAATTACATCTACTACCACTACTCTATCTCTTTGATATTTTGCTCTTTTCCTTTCCAATTTATATACTCTAATCATTCATTCCTCTCAATGGGGACCTCAGTTCTATGCAACTAGTCGCTTTCCCTCCTAAAACAATTAGCAGGTTCTCTTGATGACTCCTTTTTGAAACTGTCTCTTTCTTTCATTCTCACCATTGCCAGCCTCACCCCAGTCCCAGTCTCTCATGAGCAGATATTATAGCAGGCCTCTGATCTTCCATGCTGTAATCCCACCAACCCACACAATGATTCACATCCAGAACACCCCTTTGCGCAATAATGATCATCTGTAACAATAGCAGTAAATGCAGTCAGAAAGTTAAAATTGCTTAGTACAAAACTTTAAGCTGCTGTTTAGTGTTAAAACCGTGCTCAGAATGAAAATCCAAAAGATGAAAATAGTAAGATATTCTTTCTCAGTAGGCAATTGTTTAAAAAGGTTGGCAAAGTTAAAGGAAAGAAGGGAGAAAAGAAAAGAGGTAGAGAAAGAGAGATAGGAACAGAGGAAGAGAGAGAAAGAAAGGAGGGAAGGAGAGAGAAGGGAGAGAAGAAGGAGGTACCTTCATCTCAAGGTCACATTACTGGACTTCTCCAGGTTACATGTACTTAATGGAACAATGATCAAAGCAGTTGCCCTATACATCTCCCTGAGCCTCTTCACTATTTCAAGTTCTAATTTCAGACATGCTAGTAAAGATTTCTCTTAAATATTACTTATCAATCCTTAAAAATCATTAAAGCATGATACTTTGCCTTCAAATCATACCTACTTTAGCAAGAAATCCAACATGTATGGTACTTATTTCTTTGTAACATCTCACATACACTTTTGACTTTCACTATTTGCTGAAAAAATTAATCCCTTTATTAGCTAACTAGAATAAAATACACCTTAAATAAAACAACTTTTTGTCTGTATTTTGGCAGGAAATTGCTCTCAAGAAGTCACAACTCAAGGAAGTGTTCATCTTCAGAACAACTTCAAAGGATGTGTTCCTTCATGCTATTGATATCCGTTTACCAGATATTTTTAAGTTTCTTTGTCTACAAAACTCATTAAGATTTGAGCACACTTACACAAAATGGAGCTTCAGCAAAAATGAAAGGTAAATGAATGATGGATGTATGTATTATTTGTTTGTTTTCTCATCACAATTTCAGTTTTAAATTAGACAAGCCCCAGGCAAAATCTAGGCTCAGAAAATTTAATTGATTCTCTTTTTCTGTATTTGTTTTGTTTTTGTTTATTTGTTGAATAGGTTATTGCTTGGTTTTAGTTCTTAGTTCTCTTTATTTTTTTTGAACTGTAACCCAAAGATTTCCCACTATTTTTACAGTGGCTCAGAATGCACTGCCATTCTTACTCCTTTATTCAAATTCTAACTAAATCAATGTTGTTCAAATCCCATTCTGTTTACAGGGATTTCTCCCCACACAATTTACACAATTATCTAATATTTAATATATTTATGCCATCTCCAAATATCCTGGAATTAGCAAAGCTACTCCTTTTTAGAAACTAGAACAAAATTTAAGTATGCTGTTTTTATCTTCTGTAACACACACACACACACAACACAACACATGCCAGATATAAAATAAGAGCTCAAACTTGTCACCTTTATGTACACATTTAGATAAATTTTCCTAAATAATGAAACAGTTTTTCTTCCCTTTTCAACTTTGTATGATTTCTTCCACTGGTAATCAATCTCACTTTTTGTTTTCATTGCATCTACTATTTGCTTTTTTTTTAATTGTAAATATTCTGTACAGAGCAGTTACAGTAACATGAGTAAGATAATAAAAGTACATTTCTTGTTGAGCATTGTTACCTCCTCCTTTGTTGTTCTCCCACTATCCCTTTCCTCCCCTACCTCCCTCACTACCCTCCCCTGAAAGTTGTAAAGTAATTTCCAATATAGTATCTTGTGGCTATCATTATTGCAATGGGTCGTCCTGTGACTTTGTCAGTCATGGGGTATGAACTCAGGACCTGAGCACTGTCTCTGAGCTTTTCTTACTCAAGGCTACTGCTCTAGCACTTTCAGCCACAGCACCACTTCAGTCTCACTCTTACTTAATATTATTTTACTCAAAATCTTCCCTAATATTTTCTTGGGTCCGGCCGTGGGGCTTGAACTCTGGGCCTGGGCGCTGTCCCTCAGCTCTTCAGCTCAAGGCTAGAGCTCTATCACTTGAGCCACAGTACCACTTCCGGCTCTTTTTTTCTTTTTGGCTTATGTGGTGCTGAGGAATCGAACCCAGGGCCTCATGCATGCAAGGCAAGCGCTCTACCACTGAGCCACCTTCCCAGCCCCTTTCCTAATATTTTCTGAAATTGCTGTTACTCTTTGAAATAAAATGCAAAGCATTGCTTTGGGAGCAAAAATAAACAAGTATATATACATATATATGTGTATAATTTAAATTTTATAATGATATGGAAATAGCTATACTAGGTTGGTTATTTGTTTATTAGTATTAAACGTTGTAGTTAAAAAGTTTAAAACTCTGAGATTACTTTACTTAGATTTCTATTGTCTATATATAATATATAATACAACTTTGGCGGGGGTAGGGGAGTTAGGGGGGGAGTAGGGCAGGGTGGGGAGGGGAGATGGGAAGAGTTGGGAAGGGGAAACAAAGGAGGCAACAATGCTTGATAAAAATGTACTCATTATCTTGCCCGTGTAATTGTAACTCCTCTGTATGGTATTTTCACAATAAAAATTATAATATATAATAATATATTAAATGCAACATGACTAATAATATAATATATAACATATATGGTATATTATATAGTAATATATAATAATATATGTATTACATGATAATTTATCATATATAAATGTATCATATAGATATATTAAGGAAGCTAGCTGTGGTAGTGGTGGGAGGTACTTGGGAGGTAGAAATTAGGGGAAGAAATCACAAGACTGGTTGGGCACTGGTGACTCACACCTGTAATCCTAGCTACTTAACAGGCTGAGATCTGAGGAGTGCAGTTCAAAGCCACTCCATGCAGGAAAGTCCATGAGACTCTTATCTCCAATTAACCACATAAAAACTGGAAGTAGAGTTGTGACTCAAAGTGATAAGTGTTAGCCTTGTGCAAAAGAGCTCAGGGAAGTACTCCAGCCCTCAGTTAAAACCCCAGGACCATCACCACTCACAACAATAAATAAAATAAATCACAAGACTGAATCTCAACCAATGGCTGGGTATAGTGGGCACATCTTTTATTCCAGCTGAAGGAGAAACACAATGGACAGGCACAGCTGTGCATTCCTGTCACCCCTAAGAACATGGGGGAAAACAAATGGGAGATGGAAGTCCAGGCTGGCTTGGATATAAAGTGAGACCTTATTTTAAAAATAAGCAACATACAAATGGCTGACGGATTGACTCAAGTGGTAAAGGATATGCATGTCTAGCTAAGCATGAGGCCCTTAATTCAATCTCTAATACACAAAAAGAAACAATAATAAAATAAAGATAAACTTTAGAGCCCGGCACTGGTGACTCACTCCTTTAATCCTAACTACCACGATGCTGAGATCTGAGGATCACAGTTCAAAGCCAGGCTGGGCAAGAAGTCCATGAGACTCTTATCTCCAATTAACCACCTAAAAGCTGGAAGTAGTGCTGTGGCTCAAAGTGGTAGAAAGTCTAGCCTAAAGCAAAAATACTTAGGGGCATCACCTAGGCCCTATGGTCAAGCTCCAAGACTACCAATAATAAAAAAAGATAAACTTTAGGACAAAACAAATATATGATAATATCTACTTAGGAAGTAATCATAACCACACAGTTCTGCCTAAGCATCATCCTTCAGTCAGCTTTCCTGGGAATGTTTGTTTTATGTATTGGATACACAGCCTTCACCCTTGATAACCAGTGACACTTGATAACCAATGTGGGCTCTTTCTTCTTCCTCTGCAGTTTTCACTATCCTCCCTGCTCCCAGCCTGAAATACAATCCCTCCCTATAGCCAGATATCAGGAAACTCCCTCTACAAGACCAGCAGAGTTTTGTGGCTCAAGCCTGTTATCCTGGCCAGTTGGGTGATAGAAATCAGGGAATCATATTGGAAGCCAGCTTGGGGAGTGTGTGAGGGATTCATGAGCCTCCCACTTGAAGGCTGGTTGAGTGCAATGGAATGAACTGTCACCTCAACAAAGCAAGGAAACACAAACAGGAGGATCACAATCCTAGCCAGCCTAGGCATAAAGCAAGGAACTGTCTCAAAAATACAACCAACACAGAAAGAGCTAGCAAAGTAGCTCATGTGACAAATGAAAGGCTCTGAGTTCAAATCCCAGGGATATAAAAAATTGAGAAAGAAAATCTCTAATTGCTTTCAGTAAAATTAAAAGAAATAATGTCCCTGCAAAGTGATAGGCCACTACTTTAGAACAGCTGATGTCAATTGAAGCTTTTCTTGATTTTGATCATTCCTCTCTAATTTAAGCAGAAAGCCAAAATCAGTTCAAAGTACTGTACATAGTTGTATGTGTATGTATGTGTGTTTGTGTGTATTATATCATCATTTAAAAACACTTAATAAATAACCATTGATAATTATTGTCTGCCATATATTGTTAATTGTAATTATTGGTAATCATCATTGACTTTTAAATGATAACACTTACCGTAATACTAGATAAAAATTATCAGAAACAACAGAAGTACTTCTACGCACAGTTAATTTACCTAGCATTGTCCAAAATCTTTACATGATTTTTCCTCTACCATATCATGTCCTCAATTTTCTAATTATTACTATTGTCATTTTATAATTGAAGACCCGTAAGCTTGGAGGGGTAAAATGCCTTGTTCAAAGTCAGTAACTAGCAAACTTGAAATAGCTGGGATTTGATCTCAGAGACTCAGTCTGTACCACCTGTATAATTAACCACAATCCCAGTCAGTACTATAAGATTCCTATACTACCAAGACAAGAATTTCAAGTGTTATGTATCAACCTTTATCCTCTCCTCATAATTTATTTAAATAATATTCACCAGTATATTTAAGACTAGAATTTAACATGTGATTTCCCTTAGGGTAGATAATTTGGAATGCAGGAGAATTTGCAATAAATATTACTGTACTTTAGATGATAAGATGGGTTTAATAGTTCTAAGAAAAACAGAAACACAATTTTCAATGTTCACTTTTTTAACTAATGTTGGTTAGTCCTCTCATTGTACAGCCTTTCTCTCCTCCAAGTCAGAGAGAGAGAGAAAGAGAAAGAGAGGGATGGAGGGAGGGAGGGAGGGAGAGGAAGAAGAGGAGGGAAAGAGGAAGACAAGGAGGGGGAGAACTAGGAAGAGGAGGAGGAAAAGAAGGAGGAAAAGGAGGACGATGAGGAGGGGGAAGAAAAAGAGGAGGAGGAGGAGGAGGAGGAGGCAGCAGCGTGCGTGACATTATGAAGCCTGAAATACTGGCTGGTTGAGAAAACTATTTCCAGCAGTGCTCCTTTACTATATGTTTGAGAGTTTAATCATGGTGCTTCTGCTGAAGGCTGTTTAGCTCGAGAAGGTTACACAGTGGTCTCTTAAAGAAAAAGCTCAGAGAGGGGAAAATATCTGAGGAGCTGATGATGCTTCCAAGCTGAGAAATTATTTCAGCAAATTTCCATATGGCAAACTTCTGAACCATGTGACCCTTTTCGTATTCTGTTTGTTCATTTCAAACAAATCATTTCACTTTAGGAAAAATACCACGTTTAATTTGCTTTTGCCCTTAATATTAGATTGAAGGAGTGTTGTTATAAGCTCCTGGCCTTTCAAAGAACCTAGAAACACACACAAACACACACACACACACATATGCACACTCGCATACACTGTGACATGCTAGAAAACCAGTATGGCCAGGATGATCAGCCAGTGTTATGGTTCATTCTGAGATACTTTTTTCTCCTGTTCATTTGTGCTCTGCCTGTGATTAGGCAGAAATTCAAGATGGTCTCTGAGAAGAAAGCAGGCTTTGTGGCATTTGTCAACACAGCTCTATTACTACTGCCTTGATCCGGGTGGTTCTTTGGATGACAAAGGGCCTGGTAAATCATCCATTCTAGGATATAATTTAAGACAAGGTGAGAAAAAATGGCCTTTAGCAACAAAGAATACTATGATTCTTTCTTCCTCCCCTTTTCTCTGGGTTATGAG
The DNA here is from genome assembly GCF_000151885.1 of Dipodomys ordii. NCBI lineage: Eukaryota > Metazoa > Chordata > Mammalia > Rodentia > Heteromyidae > Dipodomys > Dipodomys ordii. The sequence goes on from NW_012267286.1 coordinate 2,657,831, forward strand.
TGTCACATCCTTCATAATTGTCCCCTGTGTATTCCATTGGCTGAAGCAACTCCTTCCTGCAGGGAGAAGGGAAAGGACTATTGCTTTAACACTGCTCTGTCCAGACCTGTAGAAATCCTTTCCTCAATGTCTCTCTCAGACTTCAGGTGACTTGCAATTCTATTAATTAAATAACTCTACCAGATCTTCTTTGGTAAAGATAAGACACTTTTGCAACAAGAAGTTTCATCTTCCTAAAAAAATGAATAAATAAAGAGATTTTCCTTGGGAGTTTGCTGAACTCAGGGCCTGAGCACTGTCTCTTAGCTTTTTGTCACTCAAGGTTGGTGCTCTACCACTTAAGCCACAGCTTCACTTCTAGTCCGATTAACGGAGATATGAATCTCATGGACATTTCTACATGGGCTGGCTTTGAACTATGATGCTCAGGTCTCAGCATCCTGAGTAGCTAGGATTTGCAGCCATGAGTCAACAATGCCCAGCAAAGATATTTCTTTTCTTTTAATAAGAAAGAAACAGATTCCATTACTAAGCTGGTTCTTTCTAGTCTTATTTTTCCCTTATGTTGTATATTTATGACTTATTTTTATTAACCTTAGTGCTGCCCTGGGAATGTTTTATTATTCTGTTCCTCCTACCATAAAGAACTTATGTTGACATCAACAAGGAATGTATACTCAAAGGAACTGGCAAATTAAATTTAAAGCTCACCACTGTGGATTTGGGCACATGTTACTATTAATAGGAAAATAAAGACATGTCCCTGAGTAGATACTATTATCTGATTATTCCATCCTTGCAATGTATTTGGAAATGGTATTTTGGATTATAGATGAGAATTTTCTCTTCTTTTATGCAGAGTTATTCCATTTTTCCTAACATAAATAATATAATAATAAAATACTATACACATCTATGTATAGGGGCCTCCTGATAATTTTTCAAAACACCTTCCTTTTGCCAATTAAATTAGTATTTCACAGTGTAGCTTTAAAATAGACAATACCACTGGAGATACCAGTGGCTTTTTTTGTTAATTTAACCTGTTTCCTGTTGATAAATGCCTTTCCCATACCACACAAATTTTATTTTCTCCAAGAGCATACATTGCAGTTTTTTATTTAAATTTGTAATGAAAAGAAGCTTTCATAGACTTTAAAATTTTTTAACAAAATATTTCTCAGAGCTAAAGACTTAAAATATGTTCAATAATGATATATAGTACCATAGAAGCATTGTTCTGTATGTGGAAAAGTTCACATGAACAGAACACATAGAAGCAAAAATAACTTTGCTTTGTGCATAAGCAACCTCAAGTTCACATCTATTCTGTCAGTTGGGAAAGTAACTCTCTGTGAAATTCACTTTCTCCATGTTCTGATAACAAAACTAATGTTAGTACCTGCCTTGTGGAATGACTGCAAAAATCAGAATGTTTACTGTGTCTTGACTATTTTCTGGGCTGCTAAACCTATGACAAAGCAATGGTTGCTATTTTGTTAGGGACTACCTTGTCAGTATCTTGTTCATTTGTTTTGTTTTTCTATAATTTCAATGACTCTTTTGATGCTTTCCCTGGGATTTAAAAGCACTTTAGTCTTTATTTTATCACTAGTCTGACTGATAATAAATTTTGTGTTTGTATTCTCTTAAAATTGCTATCCCACATCATCCTAACCATGATCACTTATTGCTCAGGTCTTTTACAACAGTCTCTACCCCTGTGTGTGTGTGTGTGTGTGTGTGTGTGTGTGTGTGTGTGTGTGCGCGCGCACGCGCATTTGTGTGCACATTCACTGGTCTTGTGGCTTAAACTCAGTGCCTGAGTGCTGTCCCTGAACTTTTCCGTGCTCAAGGGTAAGACTTTACCATTGACCCATGCTTCCATTTCTGACTTTCTTGTAGTTAACTGGAGATCAGAAAGCCCAGTCTGGCTTTGAACCATGATCCTTAGATCTCAGCCTCCTGTGTAGCTAGGATTACAGGTGTGAGCCACTAGTGCCCAGGGAGTTTTTACCTTTGTTTTCTCCCTCCAAGTTTTATGATCTCTCCATAGAATTCAATATGAAAAATAAATTTACTCTTTATTCAGCATTTTCCTTCTTCCTCCATATCTATTGTGGGAATACTGCATTAAGCAATTCAGATACAATGGAGAGAAACATTTTTCTTCATTAACTCACAACTATGAAGAGAATCATGAATCAAAGAATATTATATACCAAAAACAATGAATTATAACACTGTTAATGTTTAAAATGCACATTCAGGGGGCTGGGAAGGTGGCTCAGTGGTAGAGCACTTTCCTTGCATGCATGAGGCCCTGGGTTCGATTCCTCAGCACCACATAAGCAAAAAGAAAAAAAAAGCTGGAAGTGGCGCTGTGGCTCAAGTGGTAGTGCTCTGGCCTTGAGCTGAAGAGCTGAGGGACAGTGCCCAGGCCCAGAGTTCAGGCCTCAGGACCGAGGGGAAAAAAAGGAAAAAGATACAGTTTCCATATTTCTTTAATCAAAATATATTTACTATTTACTGAGTATTATCTCCAGCCTGTCTTCCCAGACTTTGGGAACAGAAGGGTTAGCAACAGTGTCTCAAATATTATCTACCAACACAGCTCGCATTTACTTCATTGTCTAGGTAATAGATGACAGTAGCTTTGGCTGGAATCATGACAGCAGAGACAGCACAATTAACAGATGCAGAGATAATTGCCTGGCAAAACAGACCAATGGGGTGCTGATTTTGAACTCTGTGAGACAGATTTGACCAGAAAGAAATCTAGGATTTGGGCTATCTTTGAGATTCACAGAAAGTATCTGCAAATAGAAAATTAAAAAAAAAAAGAAAGTCCAGGTTGGTAGGATAAACTTTAAGGCCAGAAGAGCCAAGCACAGAGAGCTTATGCCTAAAATCTTAACACATCAGAAGGCTGAGATCTAAAGGATCACAGTTCAAAGACAAACTGACAAGGCTCTCTGTCTCTCACATAACCAACCCAAATCATTACTGGAGGTATGACTCAAATGTCAGAGTGCCTGCCAAACCAACAAGCAAGCTAAGTGAATCCAAAGATCAGAGTTCAAACTACAGTACAAGCAGAAAATAAATAAAAGTTAGGGCAAGGTGATAAGAAAATTTAAGTTTAAATTTCTGAGAAGTGAGCATATGATGAATTTAATGTGTTAAAATGTCAGCTTGCAATTGACTCCAGCAACCACACTTGGCCTTCCTCGCAAGAGAAAGGAGAAAACTTCTGAGAAAATCAGGCCCTGCACCGTCACCTGTTCCCACATATATTTAGCTGTGTCTGAACTCACCATTGCTGCTTTTTTTCTGGCTTCAGAGAAGAGATAGCACCTTTTAAGAACAAATGTTTCAAGTAGAAATGTATGCTCTTTTCTCCTGTTTTGTCACCTTGCATTTTCAAGCGATTTGTTGCAATATGATTTCCACTCCCACAGCTCACTGGATCAATCACTTTCATCTATGCCTTTGAATTCTCCACTGATGTTGCTTCTGGTACATGGTCCCTTCTACGGGAAAAATACCTATTCCTTGGCATGTAAATTTTTTTCTAAACATTCCTTGTATTATTGTTATTGTTGTTGTTGTTGTCAGTTGTGAGGCATCTAGGCACTGTGCCTGAGCTATTTTGCTCAAGGCTAGCACTCTGAGCACTTTGAGCCAAGGCACCACTTCTGGTTTTCTGGTGGTTAATTGGAGATAAGAGTCAAACAGACTTTCCTGCTACAATTGGCTTCAAACTGTGATCCTCAGATCTCAGCCTCCTGAGTAGCCAGGATTACAGGCATGAGTCACCATTTATTTATTTAAATTATTTATCCTTTGAATCTTATTTGCTGGCTCTCTGTCTTCTAGAAGACTGCATAATATGGGTATAACCTAAAATTTTATGCATCCCTTCTCCTCATTCTACCTTAACTCTTCTCATTATCCACTGAAACGAACGTTCTCAGCCATTCAACTGTTACTTACATGCTTAACATGTAAATCCCTCATTCACTGTTTTCTGAGTGGGTTCTAGAATTCTGTAGCCACCTGGTTCCAGGGCCATTCCACTTAGTGAGCATAGATACCCTCAGCATACCACTTTTCCAAAGTGAATGTCATCTCCTAGATTACCGCTCTTAATAAATGTTCTTGGTAGACTCCTGAGATACAAGATCTACCCCCATCTCAATCTACTCTTAGAATAAAAAGAAAACCAAAATCTCTTCATTCTATTTCATCTCTGGCATTGTGTACCCCATCACTGTCTTTGAAGAAAACATCAACCTTTTTACTTGGACCATGGAACCAAACTTGAAGGTTCTGAAGGTGCTCTTCTTTTACTTAATCTTCAAGCATTTGCCAATGTGATTTTATTTCCTTGCTGAAAATTACTTTCTGATTCTCTACTCTCTGTAAAAAAATGACAGAAACTAATAGCAACCTTATGAATGTCTCTGTGATCTAGAACCAATCTATCTACCCCATCACTCATGGTCCTCACTCCAGTGCAAACTACTGAATCCCTGTTGCCATGAACAGACCAGACTTTTTCCACATAATTCACTACTGTCTGCTTCTTTTCCTCATCCTTTTCTTCCTCCTCCTCCTCCTCATTCTCGTTCTCCTTCTTCTTTTTCTTCTCCTTTCTTTCTTCCTTTTTCTCTTTCTTCCTTCTTTTCTTCCTCTCTTTCACTTTCTCTCTCTTTCACTCTTTCTCTCTTTCTTCTTCTGCCAATCCTGGGGCATGAACTCTGGGCCTGGGAGTTGTCCCTGGAACTTTTCTAGTCAAAGCTAGTGTTGTATCACTCAAGCCACAGCTCCACTTCTGGATTTTTGTACTTAACTCAACATAAGAGTCACAAGGTCTTTCCTACCCAGGCTGGCTTTGAACCTCAAACCTCAGATCTCTGCTTCCTGAGTAGCTAGGATTACAGGCATGCACCACCAGCACCTGCCCACATTCTTCTTATGCTAGACATTAAGAGCTACTCCTACCTAAAAGGCTGTTTCCAGGCAGTTTGGAGAAAGTATCATTTTTCACGCTCAATACAGACATCCTTTTCTGTTGACCATACCTCTTTATCATATTCTTCCATCCCAGTTTTTACAAAGGCACAAATTTCTTTCATAGCAATATAGTTGTACTTTTGTTGACATATCTCTAAACGCACTGTCATTAATTACTTGTAGGTGATATTTTATCTTGATACTTTTGTATTTCTCAACTAAACTTATTGAATAATAACAACAACAACAATAATATATATTAATACATCTAACAGGAATTCTGTCTTCAGCTCATAGCATCAAAGCTCCAGGCTTTATTCTATGACACTCTAAAATCCATCATAGTTAGTCCCTAATTTTTCATGAAGATGTTTCTCCTCCAAATATTTTCCTAAAGTTTCAGTCAGTGTTCCAAAATAATCTCCTTTCCCTGCAATCCGCTGTGGGAAAAGCATTGCTCTGGCTTTCTCCTAATAAACTAAGTCCACTCCTTTTTGATAGGAGCCACAGATTTTCATCCTGTCCTAAGAGCAGGGCATTGTCCCTTCCTCCACATTAACTCAAGATGCAATTGTTTTGCAGAACTCTGGAGAAGTGTTACTATTCTTATTCCTGGAGCAGGAATTTTATTTGTTATGTTAGGAAATTTCTTCTGCATAACCTAGTTTATCAATTTTTATCCTAACCTCAGCATAATTTTATGTATTATGTATAAATAATATTATGTAATATTATTTATATCTTATGTATTAGAGTTGCTCTTTTTCTTTTAGCATTTACAAGGTTCTGGGCAACATTCAAAATTAGGCATTTGAAGCTGGAACCAGTGTTTCACACCTGTAATCCTGGCTATTCAGGAAGCTGAATACAGATATATAAATATATAACAGTCAATTATATGTACTTGATCAATTATACTTGTTATACTCATAACTGTAACATGCAATGCTAATTTACATATGTAAATGGACATATATATGTAAACACCTGCACACACACATGTACCCATATATCTTATTCCAAGCAGTCTTATTTAATGAGGTGTATAGAATGAGGTACCAAATCAGGAAAGAGAGATGGAGAGAGACAATTCTTTTACATTGAAAACAATTGAAATTCCCAGTTAGGTTCTTATCGTTTGTAACCCTGATGAAATTGTACTTTACTCACAGGTGAATAGTTCATGCAATCCACATGTCATTATTTTAGTCCCTGCTTCTATGTCACATTGCAACCTTTCATCAGTTCCCAACCGTCATTTGGGCTTGCCCCACCTGCCCTCATCTTCTGATGCCCGTCAGCTCATTTACACCAGCATCTGGGGGCAGCATCGTTCATGGTCGGGTGCACACTGGCAGCCTTGTAGGCAGGGCGGCGTCCCTCCGTTGTCAGCTGCTCCTCCAGCTGGTGCAGGTACCGCACCTCTCTCCTGGCATCCGAGTTTCTGAGGTTGGCTTTTAGTGTGGCCGCGAGAGTGACCTTCCTGTGCCCATCGTACCCATCTGGGCCTTCTCACAGCTCACAAAGTGACGATGCCCCAGGAGCCTGGCTGAGAAGCCTTTTTCTCATCCTCACACAGAGACCCACTCCCCATCCTCAGCTGCTGTGGGCACAGAGATGATGGGCCAATAGACCAGCTTCTGTCTGTATTCCAACCTGCTGTGATACTTTAATTTTTTTTGGAAGAAGAACCTAAATATAAATGTATTTTTCCTTACAGCCTCCTGCATCATACAAATCTGATCAGCATTCGGTATTAATTTACTGGTTAATTAAAAATTTTGAGCGTGGATATGATAAGAGCAAATCTTTGTGAGTTCCTTGATCTTTCTACATTAAATTTCTACTCATTAAGTTTTTAACCTTTGCAACCCATTAATAAACATCTTACACTTTTAACAAATTATAGACTGTTACGATCCCACCTTTTTTCCCCCTGCATCTACTGTCTCCTCTAACAGGAGTCTACGACTCAAAGTAGTATATTCAAGATCTTGCAGGAAATCTAATTCTACATGTCTATAAAATTCCTTGGTTATGTGAATAAGCAAGGAAGAGAAGGAGGTAAAGAAGGGAAAAATAAAAGGAAGACGTAATACAAGAGAGAGGAGAGAAAGGTAGAGAAATGAATATAAGAACCCCACAAAACACAGAAGGAAGGAACTCATGGAAAAGTTTTTTTTCATGATCTTTAAGGTACTTATAGGCAAATATATTGGATGGTATGCAAAAGTATCCATATATACTAACCGAAATACAGTAGACTCAAGAAAGAACTCAAATAGTATAATTCCTCAAAAAGCTTGGGATGGGGTCAAAAGGAGTGGACTAGATGACTGATAGAGGGGGAGAATGCACTCAAGAATCCAATGTATATCCTACAAAATTAATAAGAGTGAAGGGAGAGGGAGAGGTGGGTAGGGAAGAGTTGAGAGAGACTGTTGCAAGGGATGACAGTGACAAGATATATTATATCCATAAACTGCTTTCTAAAAGGCAACTCCCTTGATAACTACTTAAGGAATAAAAAAATCAACAAAAAAGAAGGGGAAAAAATCTATCAGCTCTTTCTTCCTAAATAAAATCTTACGTGAAACAAGAAAAGCATTGATGTTGTTGCAGCATTAAGGTTTCTGTGTATATAATTGGTCCTTCCATGTTTGTTCCCACAAACTCTTTCCCTTCCTGACTAGAAATTCCCATCAGTTTTGCTAAAAATGCAAAGAAAAATCACATGGCATGGCCCACTGAATCTTATAAAACTCTTACTACATTGATTGTTTTCTTTTTTTAAATAATCTTTTTATTGTGAAAATACTGTATAGAGGGGTTACAATCCCATGAGCAAGGTAATGAGTACATTTCTTATCAAGTATTGTTGCCTCCTGCTTTGTTTTTCCCCTACCATCCCTTCCCTCCCATCTCCACAACTACATTCCCCCTCACCCCCACCCCCACATCCCCGCCCCTCCCTGCCTAAATTGTAAAGTTCATTTTTGACATAGCATCTTGAACATCTCATTGTTGCGATGGGTCTACCTGTATCCCTAATGTAAACAATTTGTTTTTTCCCTTCCTTTCCCCAAATTATACCAACATCAAATACAATGAAAACAGGGATTATACTGTGGGGGAGAGGCATACAAAGCAACAAACAAATCTTTTGGTGCCTTATAAATACATTAGAAACAATAGCAAGAAAGAAAAAGAAAAACACTTGTGTCCTTATCTTGGGGTTCAAGACAAGATGATGTTAAGCGAAATATTTTTTTTCTAGAATTACTTCAAACCCATTAATGCACCATGCCGCAAATCTGTTCTAGTGAAAATGAGAGCGGTTTCCAATATTTTCTTCCTCCAAGATTCTAGCATTCCTCTGTTCCCTCAAGAGTTTCAGATGTCTTACTTAGCAGCAGACATGCAAGCATTTCTTCTCCAAGAGCCCTTGAACCTATGATATAATCTTTCTGGATCATTTGAGGCACTCAACCTCTTCTGTAAATTATCTCACCTGCTTTGAAGATCAGTTCAAAGTTAGCAATGCATGTTTCGCCATCACTAGCTGAAGGATCATGTTCTCTGACAAAATAACTACAGTCTACTGGGACAAAGGCATTCTGCATTTCCCCTGTTCTCTGCTAACATTATGCCATCTGTCCCAAGCAGCAGGCTTATTGCATACTTCTGTCTTCTCCTTGCTTTTTTAACATGCTTAAAGAAAGAAAAAAAAACAAAATAATAAAGCTCTTTTGGTACCTTTGACATTTTCTCAAGCCATGTTTTATTAACGGGTACAGATTTTCTGATGTAATTTATACACATCTACAAGCTTTTCCATCATTTTTCTTTGCTGTGTCATCTAACTCCTATGCTTTGGGGTGCAAATTTCACTCAAAATCACTAGAACTGAAATATTAGTTGGCACTATATATTTTAAGCTAATGTTCTTCGGCATGTTCTTTCTAGAAAGAACAGTGCTACTCTACCTTTCACACATTTTCTATGAGTTGGAGTCTTTCCTGATAAAAAAAAATATGTGTTTGTGTGTGTGTGTGTGTGTGTGTGTGTGTACCTGTTCTAGGACTTCACATCAGGCCCCTAGGCCTTCAGTTATGATCCTAAATATTTTGCTTTGAAGTTATAAGCTTCAGTTGATCCACTTTTCCTATTAAAGCCAAAGGACATGAGATTCCATGTCTGTCATTTCTCTCATCTCTGACAGTCTACTCACTGCAGCGTTGCATTGCACGAGTTTTGCTGATGGTCTGGGATTCTCTGCTTTATTTGCAACCTTCAACATTCACAAACCCTAATGAACCAGTCACCATTATTTTGGTTACAATCAAGTACAGAGTAGCATTTTTGGATTATGTGCAGTGCTCTGAGAAATGGAATATCATTTAAGATGGCTAGTCAATTGATTTGCATTTCTGTAAAAAACGTATATGTTGTTGTCTTAATCCCCAAGGACCTCACAATGTGATTTTTCTGAGAAATAGTATTATTGCAGATGCCATTGGTTAAGATGAATAACAGAGAAACATAGACTCCTTCTCATGAAGGCTGTTGTTTTTATAGAGAGGACTATGGATGCACACACATATGCATGAACATACACACACACATACATACACACATGTAATAATGAAGGCAAAAGCTGGAGAAATATCTAAATATCTACAAACTAAAGAATGCCAAAAATTGCCAGCAAACCACTCAGAGCTGGGGAATAAAAGCCTAGAATGTATTCTCCCTCATAGCCTTGGGAACGAAACAACCCTACCAACAACTTCATCTGGGATTTCCAGACTCCAGGAACTGTGAAGCAATAGATTTCTATTGTTTATACCAGCTAACTATGTATCTTTGTTAATGTTCAGTAGCAGTTGAATCCATCCAATTACAAACAGATCAAATAATACATGCTTAGAAAAATTTGAATGCCAAATAGATCCAGATGATTAGAAAAAATCCCACTACTGTAGAAACTTGTATTGATCAGCTTTGTTACAACATCTTAAAAAACCCACATTTTCCCATATAGCTATGAAAGCTTGTCTCTATATAATTCTATTTCCATTTCACTTACGACAAGATTACCTGAGACATATGATTATGTCCCCTGATATTTTTAAACATTTCTTTGTAGAGAATTATTTGGCACTCCCTGCTAGTAGTGCTCTTATTATGACTTCAGTCTCAAGATCATAATTTTCTGTCTTTTCCAAATAATTCATTCCAAATGAAAACAGATTCTCATAGTAAAGCTATGTCCAGTAAAGTAAGTTCTGACCTTGTGCAACAACAGTCATTTATTAATGCCCAATTGTCTTTGTTTTCTCAAGTCCTAATCACTTATTAGAAGAGGTAAAGTCAGCTATGTTTTCAAGGACTTCAGTGTTCTTCTTGGACATTCAAATCTGTTCAAAGATACTATCTTCCTGTATTCAGGCAGTGGCATTTGTACCAAAGTAAATGAATAAGAAAGTAGTAAGTTTGTCAGTGATTCTACCACATAAACAGTCATTAATATGAGAAAACAACACTGTGTCTCACTCATGGCTGTCCTCAAAAGCTTTGCTGTCTACCTGAGTTCCCAGACATCAAAAGTCTCAGTTACTCCTTAGGGACCAACAACAGATTTATTCAAATCAGTTAATGACTAAAAATCCCTTTGCTTCTCAGAGATACAAAGATTGGCATTTCCACTTAAATGTCTGAGTTCTATTCAAGTGAAAATAAGTTGGCTTGTCTAACACTCTTGGCTCAAAGCTTTTCTCTCCTCCCATCTCTCCATTTGTTTTTGTGATCACTATCATAGCTACACAATTTTGGTCACTTAAAAATTATTCTTTGCCATTCCCTTGTTGTTCTTCAAGTTTTTTCTTTCAAGTGTCATTCAGGAATCTGTTAACCTCAATAAAGAAATCTTCTTCAAGCCAAGCACTGGTGGCTCACACCTGTAATCCTAGCTACTCAGAAGGCTGAGATCTGAGGATCAGGGTTCAAAGCCAGCCCTGGCAGGAAAGTCCGTGAGACTCTTATCTCCAATAAACCACTTGAAAACCACAAATGGCACTGTGGCTCAAGTGGTAGAGCACTCACCTTGAGCTGAAGAGCTGAGGGACAGTGCCCAGGCCCAGAGTTCAAGCCCCACAACAGACAAAAGAAAAAAAAAAAGAAATCTCCTTCAGCACAAAAATGGCGGGACAAAAGGTGAACTAATTCAGCAGTAATACTCACCAGACACTATGTTGGACATGAACTGTGGGTAGGGGCAGGAAAGAAAAAACTGGAGAGAACAGGAGAAGGGGTAGCGTCCAAAAACAAATACTCTCATTACTTGGGTTATATAATTGTTAATTCTTCTCTACATCATCTATATAGTTAAAAAATCCTCCAGACACTCCCAATTTTTTTTCCATTTTCACCATATTTCCTTTAAAAAATCAAATGATTAACACTGATATCTTATTTTTCACAATGCAAATGTAAATGAGATCAATCGTATTTGTAAAGAGCTTTGATAAAGTATTTTTGAATAAACTTTCCATTCTCAATCTTTTCTCTTTTCATTCATACTCTCCTGTATTTGCCATGATTTTAAATCATATCTAGAATCTTTGGAATTAGGCAAGTACTCGCAGCAGTAAGTAATTTAAATCACTGAGAAAAGACTTTTTAGGGCTTTTCTTGCTGCTCTGTCAATTGAAGACAGTCCAGACCTGAAGTTCTCTCTTTGGCACTTGTTTTTGGCAAAGACTGCAAATGGATGATGATTTAATAATCCCTCTTCTGGCTTATGGAGCTGTACAAATGGACATTTGGATGAGACTAGCAAACTCATTATTCACAGTGACCTAAAAAGTGATCCTTTGAATTCTAGACGTGAAAGGTTAACTGTATAATTCACTAGGCTCCTTTGAATTTTAATTAAAATTATACAAATGATTTTGAATTTCAATAGGATCCTGAGATTTTTGTATAGACTATCGGATAGGTCATTAAAGCTAAATCTCCCATTGGCAATAATGAAGAACACTGATGATACTCTTCATTTTTATTGGTGAATTTTATTCTAGAAATGTTGGCATCAATGCATGTATTTCATATTTCTTTAACAGAGTAATGCTAACCACAATTTGTTGCAAATCTATTCTGAGAGCCATATTCTCAGAAAAGTTCTCCTGAGTGTTTTCTAAATATGTAGTTAGGCTATATTTCAATCTATAAAGCCTTCTCTTTTTTACCTACTGTGTGTGTGTGTGTGTGTGTGTGTGTGTGTGTGTGTGTGTGTAATATCTTCAGATTTTGTGAGCATCATGGTCAATATTACTTCTAAAAAAACTTCAGAAGTCAAATAAAATTTTCCACTCACTCTGAAAAATGCAGACAAGACTCCAATGTTTATTCTGCAAAATTAAGAAGAGTAAAGGAAGGGGTGAGTAGAGGAGGGATGGGTGAGAATTTTGGAAGGGATGACACTGATCAAGATATGTTATATGCATAAACTGCTTTGTTAAATGGAAACTCCTTTATACAACTACTTAAAGATAGTAATTTTAAAAGTTACTGTTAGGTGAAATGAACCCCAAGATAAGGATTGAAATGTTTTTCCTTTCTTGCAATTGTTTCTGACATATTTATAAGATGATTTCTTTGTTACTTTGTATGTCCCTTCCCCCTGGTATAACCCCTGTTTTCACTGTATTTGATGTTGGTATACTTTGTGGAGGGGAAGGGAAAAAACAAATTGTTTAAATAGGGATACAGGTGGACCCATTGCAACAATGAGATGTACAAGACCTTATGTCAAAAAATGAACCTTACAACTTTGGTGCAGGGAGGGCTGGGGAGATGGGAAGGGATGGGAAGGGGAAACAAAGGAGGAGGCAACAATGTTTGATAAGAAATGTACTCATTACCTTGCCCATGTAATTGTAACCCCTCTGTATGGTATTTTCACAATAAAGTAAATAAATAAAAATCAAAAAAATTTTGAAGAATGTATCACAAGAGGGAAACATTGGGAGAAAGAGAAAGGGAAGGGCTGACATTGTCCTAAAAGAAATGTACTCTTTACCTGACTTATGTAACACTAAGCCTTTTGTACATCACCTTTATAATAACAATAATAAACAAATAAACAAATAATAAAAGAATTTATCTCAAGGCATAGCTGATAGTTACAACTATCATTCTTGTTACGCAGACGGCTGGGATCTGAGGATTGCCTGTTAGAAGCCAAACAGGTAGATAAATCCAAGAGACTTCTATCTCCACTTAACTAGCAGAAAACAAGAAGTAGAAGTAGGGCCCAAGTGGTAAAGTACTAACCTTGAACCAAAAGCCAAGTGAGAGCTCAATGCTCTGAGTGCAATCCCAGTGCTAACCCAAAGAATGTATGGCTTTGGGAACCATTCTACCATACAACTGAATTAATAATGGTACTATTTAGCATTGTAACAATACCTCACTATATTGTACATACTCTTACCCTATAGCAGTATTCAAGCTATGTGTTTTGTATATCACTCAATTAGCCCTCACATCTTATAACAGGAGACTATGTTTACTCCAGTCTTACATGTGATGGAACTTACTTAGCAAAGGCGAGTTTCAAAGCTGACCACTGGCAACAGAAACTACAAGTATACAAGTTCTTCTATGTAAAACCAGCCATTGTGTCAAGTTCTACATAAGTTATGCAGTCTAAGTCTTCAAACCTAAAAACTATTCATTCAAGTATATCTTCATCTTCACTAATACACACAGGAGGTCAAAAGATACTAAGCTGTGGAGTTCAACATTGAAGTTTCGTTCTCTTTCTATTACCTACATAAAAGGAAGCCCAAAAGGCAAGCATCATTTTTAAAGCCTTATTTATTCAGGAGTTAGAAAGGCAAAGAACACAATTAAAGGAGTAGCTAGTGGGTTTGCAAGTCTAAATTTGCTGAGAGAGGCTATCTTTTGATATATTATTGGGCACATTCTTCAGTACCCCATCTGCACCAGAGCCAAACACCCTACAGTAGTCTTTTATGATAGAAGTCTTCAAGTAAGTCAATATGCTATTTTCTGGGTCACTGTATATTCACATTGTGAATATGGCTGTCTATATGTATACTCATTCTGATTATTATCCTCCTCATCAATAGTAATAATTTATCTTATTTTTGTATTTTTTGAATGGCCTTTGCTAGAAGGCATTTACCATACAGTTAGGTCCACTTCTATATTCATTTGTAAGTATAAACCACCAGTTATCAGCACACTTGTGAGTTGTCAAGCCTAATTACATTTAGAGTCAATTACATGAATTCTATGAGAGTTAGGTTTTTAAGCTATACATTATGCAAAATTTTCAGTAGAAAAACTCAGGGTTTTCTGAAAAGTGCTCCAAAATACTTTCTAGTGTGTTTTGTTTTGTTTTTACTTCCATAGCATATTTTAACCTGGCCAGTGAGCAGATGGATCTAGAAACCTTTAACAGGATGAAAGAACAGAGGGACTCCAAATTCAAAGACTTAAAACAGCAGATAAGAGATCCACAGAACCAAGCTTAGGTGCCTAGATTTGAATTTTGGAATAGCAGAGAGAGAACTGAAGGCGTGACTTAGAACAGGCGGACATTTTGATGCCAAAGAATTATTAGTTTGAAAAGCATGCCATCTTCGTGTGGAGGAATTAGCTGGCATATTTTTAGTGTCTATTTTTATTTTTTGGCCAAATCCTGGGGCTTGAGCTCAGGGCATGGGCACTGTCTCTAGGCTCCTATTGATCAAGGCTAGAGTTCTACCACTTGAGCTGCAGCACCACTTCTGGCTTTTGCTGTGATTAGTTGGAGATAAGAAACTCCCAGACTTTCCTGCCCAGCCTGGCTTGGAACCATGATCCTCAGATCTCAGCCTCCTCGGTTGCTGGGATGCTAGGCGTGAGCCACTGTCACCCCACTTATTTTCTATTTTCTTAGAAGCCTGGAAATCCAATTCTTTTTTATCCTGCTGTAGTTTTGACCGTTTTCATTTAGCAAAAAGGAATTTCTCTCCCTCTCTGGTGTTTGTAATGGACCTGAAACCCACATGATGCCGGTGACTTCTTTGATGGCACTAGTCCCGGCTTCAATATCATCTGAGATGTAGGCAGTTCCTGAGACCTTAGGCCAATTTCTGGGGAGCTCTCATTAACCCCTGTTTTCACTGTATGTGATTCCGGTGTTCTGTTTCTTGTACATACATTTTTTCTAATTTTGGGAGGGAAATGGAAATAACAAAATGCTGAAATAAGGATACAGTGTGACCCATTGTAACAATGAGATATACAAGACACTATGTTGAAAAGGAAATTTACAATTTCTGGGCCAGGGTAAGGGGAGAGAGTGGGGAGGAGTTGGGAAGGGAAGAGATGGTAGGGGAAAAACAAAGGAGGAGGTAACAATGCTCAATAGGAAATGTACTCATTACTCATGTAACTGTAACCTATTTGTACAGTAATTTTACAATAAAAAACACATATATATATAAAGTTCTTATAAATGGCTGCCTTTACTGGCTTGTGAGATCTAAGAGGGAAACATAATACTTCTGGAATTTGACTTTTGCTTTTAAATTCTTCATTTAATAATTTCAATCATTTTATTGAAATACAAGGTCAAGCTACAGATTCTTTCATATTTGGGTGAAACCACTTCTCTTGACTTCACAGAAACAGCAAACTTACAAATTTACAATGATTAGAAACTCCTGGAAAGCTTTAATATAAGGTATATATTAAGCTTTTATATAAAATATGTTTTTATGTGTATAAATATATGTAAATATATAATATATACACATTACATGTGTATTATATATTGACAGAAATTCCTTTCTTCAAGTTATATATAATTATATATAATATAAATATATTTGTGTATAGTACATTTAAATATAAATATATATAATATGTGCATATTGTGTTTACATATATATTATATATACATATATATATATATATAAACCTGGTTTTAATCCTATGCTTACTCTAGCTAATATAGTATAACTATTGGAAAAATATAGGTGAAATCAAGAATGTGGATGATTAGGCTACAAAAAGTATTTGCATTGATTAAGCTACAGATAGTATTGCCATTTATTAAAAATCGTTTACCTGTGTAAGTCAGTTGGTTTGGCTTGACATTTTTTGCTTGCCAAAAATCCTATTTAATGATAGGAGATTAAAATCGTTTCTCATAAAGTAATTTTTTTAGCTCTTACGTCTCACTCCCATCAGTAAACAAACACCTACTCAGAACCAGATTGGTTCTTGTGACTACTGCAACCATACTAGGCCACTATCCTTCTGCTTGGTAACATCCACGCTCCCTCAGTGGCTCATTCCCCTTTTCCACAAAGGCTTTTAAAAAATCTAGAGCAGCCTAGGTCACCACGCTGCACAGGGCTTTCAAATATTTGTCAGCTTACATCAAGACAGCCTGGCTGGTGGTGCACACCTGTCTTCTCAGCTTCTGAAAAGGAGAGGTAGGAAGAGGGTGAGTTCAAAGTCAATCCCAGCCAATTAAATAGGCACTCTGTCTTGTAAACATGAGGGCTGGGAAAATACTTACTTAGCATTCCAGAAGCTTTGGGTTCAAACTCCAGAACTAAAAAAAAAAAAAAAAAAGCCTACTTCCTTAAATGTCCAGCAGGGCCTTCATGATGTAGATTTCTACTCTATCCAACTTAGCCTCTTATTGCCTGTTGACTTGCTCACGAAGTTTCTTGCTCGCTGCCTGGAATGCTCTTTCCAAATATCTGCATGACTGCTTCCTTTATTGGTATTGATTCCTCAAATGTCACCTTCTCAGTTAGTTCTGAACCCTCCTATCCTAACCAGTTGCAGTATCTCCTCAGTCTGTTTTCCTTTTACATCCTTTGTAGAACCCATATTTTGCATTGTATGGAATTTTCTTAGTTGTAAATGTATTGTCTATTATCTCTCTTTTTGTAATGTGAGTTTCACATAGTGAAGGTTATCAATTATGTTCATTGATGTATCAGTAGGTAGCAAAGAGCAGATAGCATAGATAACTGTTAAATGAATCTGTGATCAAATAATTATAGATAAAATGTTATAAGATTATACTTTTTAATGGAAATTAACACTTTCTGATAAAATATATTGTTTGGGTAGAAATAGTATGCTTCCAAGTACTTTTACAAACAAAATATGTTGCTCTCTCAAGGATATGCCTGGAAACTTTTCCAAGCTCTCACACTTTTTCACTCCAAGGAAAGGATAAAAAATACAGTCATGCATTTCAGAATGAAGAAGATAGTCCCATTCAAACATTTTTTGATTCATAAATTGATTGCTTCTTCCATGCAAACATTTTTCATATTGGATTATAAAATAAACTTCTTCTAATACAAATGACACAAAGTCCTGATCTCTGAAATATTCTTCAACAGAATACTGACAGCTCAAAACCCTTGATCAGGACATTGTAAAATGACTTTTCAATCATTATTAATTCTACTAGTTGAAATGGCCTGATAAATCTGTCTTGCTTGATTCCACAGATGTTGAGAAATATTAAAAGCTTAAAATAGGAATAAGAAACACACTTGTTTTCTTCCTGAGTGATTCTTTGGTTTTGAGTTCATTGGTCTTATATTTATTTTATCAGTTCAACAAATAATCTTCAATGCTCAGTACTCTTCTAGACATACTGGTTTATCAGTGAACAATCAAAAAGCCTTGCCTTCATGCAGTTGACTTTCTCTTCTAAGTTAGTAACTCTATGTTTGTTTTCCTCTGAGTGCCTGAAAATCTGTGCTACATCTAATCACATCCTGATGAGATGAATTCGTAGAGATTGGTGGAATCACTTTAAACCATAGCCAAATGCAAATATTGACCTCAACTAATGAAAACACTTGTTCTCACTGGTGACTCTTGTCCCAAGAGTACAATGCTTATTATAAGTGCAGGTTCTAGACCTGGGTTCATCTCAGCACCGTCTCTTACTATGGGAAATATTATTTCATTGTTGTTCTCATCACAGTTTCTGTGTCCACAAAAGAACCCTCCAAGTAATGCTTCACATATTCGCATTGAAGTAATTCATGTAAAGCACATTATTAGTAACAAGCAAGTGCTCATCAAATCAGTTACTATTATGTGAAGCAAAGCCAAAAAGAAAAAGAATCCAAATATTACCAAAGATCGATGAATTGAAAATAAAAAGTCATTTTCAGTTTACTCCCTAGTCAACAGTCCCCAACATTTGTCACACCTATGATTATAGGGTTCCTATCTGATTAATTACATGATTCATTATATAATTTATATATGACTCTGTCATCTCATGTAAGCAGATAACCATCAGAGCAGTAAGTCCTACTTAACAACTCCAACCAAAGTATCAAACCTGGGGCATGACAGCACCCAATAGATTTCCTCTGAATTCCAATACAGCCAGAAAGAAATGTGTAGTTATGTCAGGACAATATGTTTCTATTCCATATTATAGCCTACACCATCTTCTGGTTCTACACATTTTTTAACTTTGAGAAGTCCATTCAATTATTCAAGAAAGAAAAAACACGTTGGTATAAACATCCTGGAGAACCACAAAGTGGACCACTGGTCATGGCTTGTAATCTGAATTTCCAATGAATTTGTTCTATCTATTGTTCTATCTATTGCTAATTTGTTGGTTTCTCTTTTGTTGTTTTGTTGCTCAGAGAATGAACTCCATGTAATCTATCCCTTCCAAAGATATCAGAGCACAATAACTGAGAAAAGTGGAGCTGGAATTCCTGAGAGAAAATCCAAGTACTGTAATTGAGGGAACTTGGAATAAACTTAGAAGAAAGAAAAGATGGTAGCTTCCACCACTGCTGGCTAGTTCTTTCTAAGGTATAAGATTCTTTTCTTTTTCCTTTTTTTTCATTTTCTTGTTGGTTGTGGGGCCTGAACTCTGGACCTGGGTGCTGTCCCTCAGCTCTTCAGCTCAAGTCTAGCGCTCTACCACTTGAGCCACAGCGTCACTTTTGCCTTTTTCTGCTTATGTGGTGCTGAGGAATCAAACCCAGGACCTCATGCATGTGAGGCAAGAACTCTGCCACTGAGCCACCTTCCCAGCCCCTAAGGTATAAATTTGTAGGCCATCTCCTTCCATGAATTCCATCACTGAACTTCACAATATCCCTGAGATGGGACTTCTTTTGTTATCTTTGTT
The DNA here is from genome assembly GCF_000151885.1 of Dipodomys ordii. Lineage (NCBI taxonomy): Eukaryota > Metazoa > Chordata > Mammalia > Rodentia > Heteromyidae > Dipodomys > Dipodomys ordii. Next base: position 2,677,074 of record NW_012267286.1, read on the forward strand.
TTTACCTATGAAGAAGCTCGTTGCTTTACCCTTAAGAGTTCTCAAGATCAAACAGTTATAAGGTAAGCTGCTGCATTTCTAGTCAAGACTTCCTGATTTTAAGTCATGAGTGCTTAACATCTATTTACTCTTACAAATGTGCTACGTGCTGTTATGTCCTATCATCTTGAGTTCAAATAGGAACAATTAAATTAAATAAGGGACATATGTCTGAGACAAGCAAGAAAGGTCAGATAAAATAATGTTAACCAAAATGAACCCCAAGATAAGGACACAAGTGTTTTTTTTTCTTGCTTGCTTGCTATTGTTTCTAACCTATTTATAAGGTACCACATGATTTTTGTTGCTTTGTATGACTCTTCCCCAACGGTATAACCCCTGTTTTCACTGTATTTGATGTTGGTATAATTTGGGGAAGGGAAGAGAAGGGAAAAAATTTTTTTAAATAGGGATACAGGTTGACCCATTGCAACAATAAGATGTACAAGATGCTATATCAAAAAACAAACTTTATAATTGAGGCTGGGGGTGGGGAGAGTGTAGATGTGAAGATGGGAGGGAAGGGATCGTAGGGAAAAACAAAGGAGGAGGCACCAATTCTTGATAAGAAATGGACTCATTATCTTGCTCATGTAATTGTAACCCCTCTCTACAGTATTTTCCCAATAAAAGCTTATTTTAAAAAAAAACAAATAAGCTGAGGGACAGAGCCCAGGCCCAGATTTCAAGCCCCATGACCGACAAAAATAAATAAATAAATAATAAAAACAAATAGGAACAATTATATATCTATTACACACAAAAATTAAACTCAGCAAGTAGCCAAAATTCAAATAACATATCTACTTTTTTGAAGTTACTTGCCAGAAAAGGTATCATGAGTAATTCTTTTGTAAAAAATAAATTACAACCTATAGTTTCCAAAGAGTTCTCCACAAAAAATAATGTTGGGAAGCAACTATTCTTATAATTATGAGGAATAATATCCTAAAATATTATATGTTATCATTTAGCACTGAGTATTGCTTTGGACTTTCTAAGATGTAGAGAAAAATAAAATAGCATTAACAGAACTGACTATTAGCAGTAAACTTCTGGGAGATGTTTCTGTACTGTTTTCAGTATCCTTCTAGCAAATATCCAGGCAGAGAATTGGTATATGTAAAGTAAAATAAGTAAATTTATATGCTTAATGCTGAAACTGGCACACTAATAAAAATCCTATATTAAGTTTAAAGCAGGAAAAGCTTCTAGCTATATATTACTTACTGGGTAGTATGAAAATTATTGGGAAAAATGGGCTGTTCCATCTTTAAAAGACTATAGTTTTAAGAAGCTCACAATAATTTGTGAAATTATAATTTTAGAGCTTCTCAGCTTTAAGAATATAGTATAGGGATATTACCCTGGATTACTCCATTCTCTTAAGAATAAATTGAAATATTAGCAGGTAGCATTGAAAATTACTGTAACTGCCAACAGAGACAAAGTTGCAAAGACACTCCATTGATAACCTGTTGTCCCCTCAGCAACCCTATCCACACACCAAAAACATTGTGTCTCAGCAGTAAACCACGCCATGAGCTCCTCACTGTTGCAAATAGGGTTGAATGATATTATCCAAAAGAAATGGCTAAATATGGTAGTGGCAATGTCAAGGTGACAACAAATGCATGGAAAAATATATAGGGGAAAAGGCTTGAAAAAATAGAAAGGGGTAACTCTCTGCTGGGCATTGGTGACTCACACTTGTTATCCTCAGTTCCCAAGAGGCTGAGGATCAAAGTTTGGAGCCAGCCAAGCAAGAAAAGCTCATGAGTCTCCTTTCTTCAATTAACCACCAGAAAGCCAGCAGTGGAGCTGTGGCTCAAGTGGTAGCACTCCAGCCTTAAGCACAAAAGTGCAAGGACATCACCCAGGCTCTGACGTCAAGCCCCAGGACTGTCACAAAAAAGAAA
>NW_012267286.1:2679281-2689733 GCF_000151885.1 Dipodomys ordii
GGTTGATTTTGCAAATCTATTGGGTTTATTGAGGAGGTGTGTGTGTGTGTGTGTGTGTGTGTGTGTGTGTGTGTGTGTGTGTGTGTGTGTGTGTGCAACCCAATGCTAACCTTGGCTGTCCTAATGTTCTTTCATTTGGCTGTACCTTGGGTTCTGACAATTGCAAAGCACAGATTCCCAGCAAAGGTGACCTTTCTTTAATATTAGATTACCACCTGGTTTCTATAAAAATGAAAGCTACCTTTGAGCACTGCTGTCCTAAACTTTTTGCTATGAGAGTCAGATGCTTCTCTAAGCTTATTGCTGGCCTTGACTTAACATTTAATTAAATGTATCCAGGGGTGGATTCAAAGATCTCTTTACTGGTGCAAATGATTCTTAGTCTCTGGTTGTAGTTTTCACTGACATCAACAAGATACCAACAAAATAACCGATAGAGGGTACTCACGGAGAATGTCATCCAACACGGAGGTAAAATGGTCTCTTGTGCCAGTTTCATGTGGCCTGGCTGAATATTTTTAGAATCAGGTGATATCAGCCCTTGATTTGTCAAGGAGCTCTGAGCAGAGTCTATGCATGATTAGGATTGCTGACAACAGTTCCAGCCAGGTTAAAGCTTCACAGGACCCCTGCCAGCACTGTGCCCATCTTCCTGCCAGCCACAGGCTCACCACAGCTGCCTCCCGGTGTTCCCAGCTGCCACAAGACAGGCCCTGCCAGTCACGCCCTGAGACTCTGCCAAGAGCACAGCAGAGACAACCTGCCACGTGGCGGGCCCCATACCCCGTGCACCGATCCCTCTGTCACAGGTAAAAACCTTCTTCACAGAGCCCCTTTCCCTTGAGCTTAGAGTTTGTGTGAGGTGTACTGTAACTGCCTTCTTTTAAAACAGTTTGCATCTTTTGTGTAAAAGGATTTTGGCTAGTAAGATGCTCTTGTAATCACAGATTTGCTTCGCACAATTTGGACCATTATTTTCTTAATAAGATCATTGCATGAATACAAAATAAGTTGAATTATCTGTTTACGCAGAATTCTCTAAGTTTTTGTCTATGCACTGCTACAAACAGCAACAAGACAAGGTCTATACAAGAACAAAATTGCTACTGTAATCAATACCTTCTGTCCTACAAGATATTAGGGTAGATGGAGATCAAATGTTTCAGATCTGGTTTCTATTATTAGTGTATGCTTTAGTTTGCAATTGAGATAGAAAGCATTTGATTTCAGAACACTGTAACCCAAAAATCAAGGAAATGGTTAACTGTTCATTGTATACCATAGTGTGTTTTAGACAGACAGACAGACAGACACAGACACAGACAGATAGACAGATAGATAGACAGTGCTAAGTAATAAGGAGAAGAAACAAATCCATTATTCCACTGAATTCAAAAGAATTTTAAATGTTGTGGGATTTGAGTTGAGCTTGTTTAACTAATTTAAGGTATTTGTGATAGAAAGCTACCACAAAGTTATTGTAACTTGGCTTTAAAACCTCTAATATATATTAGCTAAGGAGTCAGCCACAGGAAACTATTAGAAGTATCTTGGAAAAGGGAGGTGTGGTGAACTGGAATAGACAGAATCATACAATCTTGCATTTGGGGGTAAGTGGGAATAGATGATAAACCTTGTAATATCTGTATCATCAGGTTCAACTTCAAATCAAAAAGTAGGGAAAGAGACAAGCCAATGACTGGGTTGGGTTGGATTGAATTGTACCTTCTGCTCTATCAACAACTTTGCCAAATTACACCTCAATTCCCTGTCTAGTTCTTAAGTAAAAAGTTAAGAAGAACATAAAACAGAAAGAGATGAAATGATGGAAAATGGAGATGGAAACAAGGTAGGAAATCAGAGAGAATTATGGATCCTTTTAAAAATTATTTAACAAAGAGAAAGTATACTTTTTTTGGAGGGGGGGTGGTCCGGTCATGGGGCCTGAACTCTGGGCCTGGGTGCTGTCCCTTAGCTCTTCAGCTCAAGGCTAGCACTCTACCACTTGAGCCACAGCGCCCATTCCAGCTTTTTTTTCTGCTTATGTGGTGCTGAGGAATCGAACCCAGGGCCTCATGCATGCAAGGCAAATGCTCTACCACTGAGCCATCTTCCCAGCCCAAAAGTATACTTTTAAAGCTATAATTTAGAGATGTTGCAAAATATCCACTTAACTGTGTTTGATCCAATGCAAAAGTCATATTTTCTGCATAGGTTTTGATGGTATTACTGCAATTCCAGACATAAGCCTTCACAATCTAAAACCAAGTGTCTCACTCCTTCATGATCATCACAGATGGGATCTATTAACTCCAAGCTCATACTGTGGAATTTCTCTTCCTTTCCCAGAAGACGGGATAAAGTATTCAGTCCAGAACTGGATTCAACAAAATACAACTGTTTTAGTTGTAGAGAGCCATACAAAAGGACTGGTCATCAATGTGGATTTCTAACAGCCCACCTACTCAGCCCAGCTTCTTTCTGCTTCTGTCTGCACAATAACCTCCAGATGGACACATCTCCATTGTGGAAATGCTTCTGGAATGCTATTTCCTTCTCCCTTCCTTACCTTCTCTTTTCTGCAATACCTAGATGAAATGATAGAAGAGACAATCATGAAATTATAAACCCAGTAGTGACCATAAAACTACAATTCCAATTAAATCAAGCTATATTTAGACGTCATCCTGAGTAATTCCCTGTAGTTTCTTTTTCTGATTCAATGTGATTCTGTTTCCACAAAATACAAGATCCAATAGAATTCTCATGTCTTTTCTTCTTAACAATTATCTGAGCTTTCTATGCTCTTAGATGAGAAGTTTCAAGCTTTTATTCCCTGCAATCGCCTTAAACAGATAATAAAACAATAGCAATTTTGCTTAAATATTAAAAGCATAAAATATAAAAATACAAAAATTATTTACATATGCCAAGATTCCTATCATCAACTTGCATTTTAATCTTTGAACTCTCATTGATTATCTGTTCTGGCATTTGCTTAAAAAGACATTTTTCTTGGATTTATTTAATGTGAATCAAAACTTTAATTCCTTGCAGATCTATAAAGGTCAGAAAATGAGTGAAAAAAAGAACCATGCATAGGATAATTAACAAGTTGGGCATGGTGGCTCATGCCCCTATATTGCAGGTAGAGGCCAGGATAGGCAAAAAGTTAGTAAACCCCATCTGGATCAATAAATCAAGCAGAGTGCTACATGGCTGTAACCCAGTGTTTCAGGAAGCATAGGTAGGAGGACCATAGTCCAAAGCTGATTCTTGTACAAATGCAAGACCCTATCTGCAAAAGCATGGGAGATGTAGCTCAAGTGGTGCAATGCCTATTTAGCATGCAGTAGACCCTGAAGCTTAGATCTCATTACTGTTCCTCTAACCATAAATAAATAAGAATGAAAGGGACTGTGATTATCTGAAGAGCCTCTCTTATCACCAAGGGGCCACAGCCATCAACAATGTATTAATAGCTGCCTTGTAGAAAGTTTACCCTCTTTTCTTAGACTGTTGAAAATGGTCATACAAGTTTATCTGAGAGACTAACAAATACTTTACACTGGTAGTTAAGGAAAAATCTTGGCAAATACCCCTTTACATCATTCATTGTAATGACAGCTTTATGCATGCAGTCAAGTAGATGATTGATACTACATTTGGCAGTTTAAAAATAAAAATAAAAGATCAAATGGCAAATATGTTTGATATCATGTGGCCACTAGCTCTTCTATCATGATGAGAAAGCAGTCACGTACAAATGAATGACTCCACTTATATCCCAGTGAAATTTTAAGTGCATAAAAAAGGGAAAACTGATCAAGACTACAAGGAAGGTACACTTATGGTTTCCTTAGAGAAACAGTCCTAGTAAATAAAATGTGTGTGGGTTTCTTTTCCAAACTTCAAATGATTGTAAAGAGGTTTCAATTTATATATCCAGCTGGACGTTGGTGGCTCACATCTGTAATCTCAGCTAACATGAGGCTGAAATCTGAAGATCAAGTGTGGTTTGGAGCCAGTCCAGGCAGAAAACTCTGTGAGACTCTTAGTTACAATTAATCACAGAAAAAGCTGGAAGTGGCACTGTGGTTCAAGTGATAGAATGCTCCCTTGAGAGTAAAAGGAGCCCAGGGACAGCGCCTGGGCCCAGAGTTCTAAATACAATATATAATTTGTCCATTAATGAATGTGTCTAGTGCTTCTTGATCAAAGTCTCTCCTTCCAGTATTCTCGCCAATCTCACCAGCTCTATCCCCCTGAATCATTTTTAATTTCACATTCCCTTCATCACATATGTACATGGAGTATTCTGAGTTACTCAGTAGAGATTCACTCTTGCATATACTTTAGTGAACTGAATCGTGTATATATCATTACGTTTCTGTGTGTGTTTACATAGGAGATTGGATTTTGAGTCTGAAATCCATGAGAGAAGACATGCCTCCATTGTCTACCCACCATTCTTCCTTCTTTCTTTCTTTTTGTTTTGTATGCAATACATTATCGGTTCTCCATGCATGTGCAGAATATAAGCAATATGCAAGGAAAATGTTTGCTGTTACTTTAAGTTCTCCATCTTCAACCTTTTCTTTTAAGGTTGGACACATCTTAGACACTCACTAAACATAAATGAAGTTGTCATTATTACCTAGGCTTCCTGTATACCTTCAAAGATTTCCTGCAACTTATTTTCCATGCAATTCTATGCTTCTGTAGAAATTGCATTTGTAGAAGTACCTCCCCAAACACACTTCCTGTTGGATAGAAAATGGAATCTAGAAAATATATGGAGCATCTGAGGGCCAAAGTTTGTGTTTTTCAAATAAAATTCAGGTCAAGTAGCAATTAGAAGGTAAAGTAAGAATCTCATTAAGAATGCTGAATCACAGTGACATAAACTAAAGTTACTGAATTATAACCTAGATACACATTTTTGGTAAGAGTTTGCTACCTCTGCTGACAGTCTGTTTTCCTTCTATGAAGATACCAGTTTTCTCTGTTGCTGGGAGAGCGCAGGCATATCTCCAGCAGGTAAGGGTGCTGCCAGAACCACTTTACCAGCTTGTGTTGTGTGTGTGTGTGTGTGTGAGAGAGAGAGAGAGAGAGAGAGAGAGAGAGAGAGAGAGAGTGTGTTTGGTACGTGTTTTACTGTAAAAATGCTGTACAGAGGAGTTACAGTTACATGAGCAAAGTAATGAGTACCTTTCCTATGGAGCATTGTTGCCTCCTCCTTTGTTTTCCCCCTATCATCCCTTCCTTCCCATCTCCACAACTACCCAATCCCCATTTTTGTTTTTTTTTTCCCTTCCCCTCCTCAAATTAGAGAAGTGTATATACAAGATTCAGGGCACTGACATCAAATACAGTGAAAACAGGGGTTATACCATGGGGGAGGAACTGGAGTGAGGAGGTATCTCAGTGTTGTTTTGATTTGCATTTCTTTTATGGCTAGGGAGGTTGAGCAATTCTTCATGTGTCTATTGGCCATTCTTATTTCTTCTTCAGAGAAGTTTCTCTTTAAGTCTTTAGCCCATTTGTTTTTCAGGTACTTTTTTTGAGAATTTGTTGTTGGGGGTTTTAATTTTTTGAGTTCCAAGTATATTTTAGATATGAGACCCTTATCCGTTATATGGCTAGTGAAGATCTTCTCCCAATCTGTGTACTTTCTATTAATCTTGCTGGGTATGTCCTTTGTCATGCAGAAGCTCTACAGCTTCATGAAATCCCATTTTTATTGTTGTGTCTCTGGGTTTCTATTAAGAAAATTTCAGCCTGTGATAAGGAGACCTAGGGTTTCTCCTATTCCTTCTTGTAATGCAGAACTTAGGAAGTGGGAAAATTGCAATATTTCCAAACGCTATCTAAAATTCAATGTGATGGCTATCTACAAATTCAATTTGATACCTATCAATATTCCAACCTTATTCTTCAAGGAAATAGAAGAAGCAATCCAAAAATTCATATGGAACAAAGACCCCAAATAACCAAAACAATCCTTAACAGAAAGAACAGTGCTGGAGGAATATCAATACCAAATTTCAAACTCTACTACAAAGCCATAGTAATCAAAACAGCTTGGTACTGGCACAAGAACAGACCTAAGGACCAATGGAATAGAACTGAAAACCCAGAAATGAACCCACAGACCTATAGCCACCTAATCTTCAAAGGGGGAGCTAAAAAATAATAGAATGGAAGAAAGACAGCCTCTTCAGTAAATGGTGCTGACAAAATTGGTTAATCTCCTGCAGAAAAATAAAGCTAGATCCTTATGTATCACCCTGCACTAGAATCAACTCCGAATGGATCAAAGACCTCAGAGTCAAAGCATGTTTTCTCTGTGTTTAGTGAAGCACTTGACACATATAATATACCTAATGGCCATGCAATAAACACAGTAGTAATAAAGAATATCAGTAGATTTGCAGCCACAACTTATTCCAATGCATGTGAAGTTCTCAGCAGATGAACAGTATAGACAATGCTATCAATCTTTAGTAGAAAAACCACTCTCCTCACACTTCCCTACTCCCACCTCCAGCCCCACAGAAGTGCAAATTGCTGATTGCCAGCTAAGCAAATAGACAAAACAATCTCCTCCTGTCTTCTTTCTTGGAAAAAGCTGTGAAAGGTATAAAGAACTAGATGCAAAAAAGAAAACAGGAATCTGCTTTATGTTTTCCCCCACAGACCCCGTTAGTGATGACAGCCTTTCAACACTGTGCTCATTCATACTAATCATTTCATTTCTTTCAAAGAATGCCTCAATAGCACTTTTAACATGATAGGTATCTTCTCATCTTCATGCAAATAGTAAAAATAATCTTGAAATTTCTTCTGCAGCCTCAAAAGCCCAAAGAACTTATGGGGAACTGATTGAATTGTAACTTACATATGGGATGTTTTGTCCTGACTTTCTTTTCTTAATGAAGAAGGCTATAATTGAGTGACTATAACTCTAAAGAGAGGAGGAGTAAGCAGATTGGAGAATATTTGACCTAACCGTACTAAAGCCTTTGCAATGGGCAGCGAAGGTTTTTTTTTTTTTTTAACCTGAGTACGAAGGGGAAAGCTTATTGGATTTTTTTTAAATTTTATCTGTCTAATGTATTTTATAGTATTGTATTCATCCAGTACTGGAGCTGGAACTTAAAGCTTTGTGCTCTTGCTTGGCTTTTTCACTCAAGGCTAGCTCTCCACCACTGAGTCACAGCTCCACTTCCATGCCTGAACTTTTTATCTGCCTGAACTTTTTATCTGCCTGAGCTTTTAGAGTTGCCCTTAAATCTACCTGAATGAGCCATGGGAAAACAGATAGCTGAGCAGTGGAGAAATGAGGCCAGGATCACTCCATACATGTAGGATAAGCTCTTTGGCCTTTTATTTGGATTGACACTAGTCATGGAAAATTATATCACATAGAACAATTATCCAAGGTGCTCATTATGTCACCATAATTAAATTCTCAATTAACAAATCTCTGATGACTTTAATTTCAGTGTCTGTATGTATTATCATTTACAAATGCACATGTGTCAGGAACTCTAGGAAAGGCAAATTTTGTTTGAAGGTTGCTGAGTATTCTTTTTAGTTTTATTGTAGTCTTAGGCCCTCAGTATTTATCCCTCCTAATTATAATTATTTTTCCAATCTAGGAAAGGTTGTACCAATGGACAGTTTAACATGTCCATCAAAGTGTCCAGTGTTTCTCAATCAGAGTCATCCGTTCCATCCCTCCCCTTTCTCACACAGTCCTTCCTCCACTCCCATGTCATATTTCCCACATCTTTTATCACATCTGTACATAAGTATTCTTGCTGCATTAGTCCCCTATTCCCTTTTCATTGACTTCCACTATCCCTTATTACAATCTCATTTTGGCTTCCTAATATTGCATTTATTCTTTACCATTTAAGCCTCTGCATCTCACTCATTATAAACGCTGTTGCAGTTACTTTGGTAGGCACTATTTTGGGGACTGTTGTCATTTATTCCTACGGTCACAGCTAAACATTGCATAATTGTCCTTTTATTTTGATGTGTTTGGATCAGTAACAGTCATCCAGCCCATACAACTACTTTAAAATTCTGATATTTTCATGTCTCTAAATAGTGTTGAACTCATCTGTCAAAATTGTTTTTAAAATTAATCAACTAACCCAGAATGTTAGATCATGATTTCATAATCAAATCTGAGATCAGAATAATGTTATAAGCCTTGATCACCTACTTCAAAAGAATTCAATATTTTTAGTTGTTTCAAATAAACACAAAAACAAATATCTGTCCCTGGGAATTTCCAAAACAAATATAATCAAGAGCAGTAGGAGTTGAAAAGGCAATAATATCTATAATGGATATGACAGCAAAGGGTTACTCATAAATGTGCTTGGATAATTGCCATTTGCCAGTCATGCTAATCTGTTTACGTTAGTGTATATAATCTTTTATCAACCCTGAAGTGTGTGGCATTATCTCCATGTATAAAGATAAGAAATAGGTTCGAGGCTTAACAACATAGAATAACTTGATGACGTCCTACTGCTAGCAAGTTGCAAAGCAGAGTCTCCAAATCTATGGTCCACAAAACTGAACTCTACTGCTGTTCCAATCCCTCCTCATGGGAAGGTTATCATGTATAAGGCTGTGATGGTGGAATATGAAGTGTCTCCACCAAAAGCTTATCTGTAAAATGTTTGGTCCTTAGCTGGCAACACAATTGAAAGGTAGATTCATGAATTGATGAGCTCATACTGAATGGGCTGTGAGGAGTGGTGCCTCACTAACAGAAGTGAGCCACTGGGTACATGGAATGGAATGGGACAGTAGAAAGCAGGCCTAGTGGGAAGAAGTGCATCACTGGGAATGTGGCTTTGGAGAATATATCCTATCCCTAGGCCTTCCCTCCAACTGCTTCCTTGATAACAGCTCTGGTGAAAGCAGCCTCCTCTACCACAAGGTCTTGCTGCCCTAAGGCTCTTCCTTCATTATCAATGGTCTGAAAACTCTAAAAGTGGGAGCCAAACTAGATTGTTCTTCCTGTAAACTGAAGCTCAGGTATTGTGGCACCGTGTTGAAAAGCAACTAACAAATGAGGTTGGTGACTACTGGTCATCCAGTGTCATCTAAAAGGAGATACATGATAAATTATTTTAAATTAAAGGTTTGTGACCCTTAAGAATTCATGTATTGAAATTTACCTTTTGTGCCAGTTTGGGGCCTTGGACTACGGGCATAAACACTGACCTGAGCTCTTGTGCTCAATGTTAGCACTCTATGACTTGAGCCACAGCTCCACTTCTAGCTTTTGTGGTGCTTAATTGGAGATGCGTGTCTTATGGACTTTCTTGCCAGGGCTGGTTTCTTTGATCCTTAGCTCTCAGCTACCTGAGTAGCTACAATTATGGGTGTGAGCCACCAGCACTCAGCAGATTTCATATATTGAAATTTATTCCTCTGTATTATATCTAGAGGTGAGCTTTTTGGAAAGAAATTTGATCATAAAGGTTTAGATTTCATGAATGATATTAATATCCTTGTAAATGAGACCACAGATACAAATCTGTGTATTCCACCATGCAGCACATAATGAAAAGACAGTCTTCTTTGAATCACGAAGTAGCCCTCACCAGATATATGATTGACAAGAGCCTTGATATGTAACATCCCGCTAAGGAGGACCTATCCTGTAAAGCACTAAGTCGAGTTGAGGGGTTTAACCTAAAATAAAAGAGACTTGGCTGCATTATCCAATTAGAATAATGACAAAATCAAGTTTGTCTCAGAAACTGAAATTTGAGGGAAAGGAAGTAATAACATTAAAGAGATAAGACACGATTACAGGTGCTGGTGGCTCACGTCTGTAATCCTAGCTACTCAGGAGGCTGAGATCTGAGGATTTATGGTTCAAAGTTAGTCGTGTAGAGAAGTCCCTGTGAGACTCTTATTGCCATTTAACCACCAGAAAACGGAAAGTGAAGCGATTACTCAAAGTGGTAGAGCTCTATCCTTGAGCAAGAGAGCTCAGGGACAGCACTTACGGCCTGAATTCAAACCCCATAACCCCCCCACACACACACACACACAAAATTAGAAAGACACAGCAAGTCTGATTCTGATCCTAGTCCTACAAAAAGTATAAGATTCTAAACAAAGTTACTGACAGTGAACATGAAAGAAAAGAATGGATTGGAATCATAGACAGGTTTTTGGAATGAGTAGATAAGGTTAAGGAAGGTAAAAGAGAGAGTGACTGTAGTAGAGTTTGGGTTCCTGAGCAAAAAGTGATGTTACCGATGAAGGGAAAGTTTGGTAAGTTGCAAATGATATTCTTTTTTTCTTTAGGGGATGGCAGAGGCAGGTATAAAGAATTGAGGTTAACAATAACCAAGTGTGTAATTTCTGCTTTCCATAGATAGATAGGTAGATAGATAGATAGACAGA
>NW_012267286.1:2691193-2713168 GCF_000151885.1 Dipodomys ordii
CATACTCCTCATACATGATACTCATCATACGCCATACTCCTCATACATGATACTCATCGTACGTCATACTTATACATTATATTTCATACTCATCACATGGCATACTCATCATACATCATACTCATCAGCATCCAATGGTGCTTAAGCCAAGCTTTATAATCTTTTTTTCCCCCCTCAATGAGGTTGGTATTCTCTAAGTATTGAGTTGCTGATGACAAGGAATAGCATATGCTGGGGAAATATAACTCTAGTTGTATGTTTTGTAGTTTTATGGAGCAGCCTGGCCAATATCTCAGATTTAAGCTTATTTTGCTTAAAATGGTGACATTTCAGAATACCACCCGAATTTCAGTAATTGCGTCTCATGAGAAGTGAATCATAGGCAGAAATGATAGAGGCAACTTGGTGTAATGTGAAGCTTTCAAACAAATATATCAGATATCTATTAAGTTACTGACCTTTATAAATATATAGAGAGACACACACACGTGTATGTGTTTGAAGCTGTCTCATTAAAATTTCTCTAAAATAGAACACTTAAGAATAGCTTTGTTCCATGTATTTTGAAATTATCTATAACTGTATGAATGAAGATGAAATAATGAAGCCTGTTGAGATTGACTGAGGAGATTAATGTGAACAAGGTGCATTGTGTGTATATATAGACATGTCAAAATAAAAGCTCTTTGTGCTATTAATAGATGATGGTGATTTTTAAGTGGAAAAAATTAAAATGGAATAACAAATTATAGAGCAAAAATAATGAGAGAGAGACAGAGATACAGAGAGAGAGACAGAGAAAAACAAAGAGAGGCCCAGACTGTGAAGCTATGGCTAACCTTTGGTGATCAGGCTTGACCACTAGTCTAGTGCCATCCTTTTTCTCATTTTATATATTTTTAGCAAAAATTAATTAATTAGTAAACATTAATTAGTTCAAATTCAAAATTGTGATTTTCCACACATGCACATAATATACTTGGATGAAATTTACTCCCTCTATATTCTTTCTTAATAATCCCTCTTCTCTTTCTCCCTCCTACTTTAAGATGTTTTAGTTGGCTTCATTACCCTCTTAAAGGCATTTTCTATCTAGAGAACATCAGCTGTTCATTTAAAATCTCTATCCTTATCACTACATCCACCAAGACACTAAAACTAAGACATCTTGAGAACACAATCACTACAAGTATATCTGCTTCATATTCTTGACACTCAATTTGGTTAACCATTACAATAGATGCTAAGGAAGAAGACTCAGAAATCATATCAGTAAGTCACACATAAGCCAATCGAATGGAATATTGTGAATATATCATTTTCTTTTTGTTGTTGTTGATATTGGATCTGAAATAAGATATAATTACCTTTCATCAGAAAGATTTATTTTCTCTCACATTTGGAATTGATTTGCTGAAGCAAAACTTTCTATTTACTCAGAGAAGACCTTGAAAGAAGTGGTAAGACACCACTGCAAAAGACTCAATTGATAGCATTTTATCAGTGCACACCCAGCGAAAGTCAAGAGGAGGCTGAAACATTGCTCTGATGGAGGGGAGGGGAGCACTCAGGTCATCAGCTTATGAATAATTAATAGATTAGTACAGGAATAATTATAATCTTTTCCTAGCCTGTAATCAGTGGGAAGAAATATCTCTATTATAGCATTCCCTGCTTCGTCTCACCAGGGTCACGAGAGTATTAGGATTTCACTATACAACGTTGATACCAAGCAAAAGATCATGTGTTCTAGCTTTTGCAAAGCTGATTCTGTTTTAATGAGGTTTACTTTTAAACTGTATTGTTTTGCTCAATACATATTCAGTATGTTCATTATGCCCATAAAACATTTCAGTTACTTTCACCAGTGAGAATAGCTTAATACATTTTTGTGTGCCAATTCTGGGGCTTGAACTCAGGGCCTGGGCGCTGAGCCTCTCTGTGCTCAATGCTAGCACTCTACCATCTGACCCATAGCACCACTTCCAAACAAAATATTTTATAAACTCCTGCCTTCTTACAATTTCATTGCCAAGAAGCCAAGTGCAAATAAAGTGATGTGTAAACCAATCATTATGATTGGATAATTTTTAAATAGTACTAGAGAAATAAAAAATTCTTCATCATCCTGGAGAAGAAAATAGATAAATGTCCAGAAATTAAGGAATGCTTAGAGAAATAATTGACAGTTCAAACGAATATCAAATTTTTCAATCAAAGAAATCTGGAAGGTCATTTGCAACAGATTGAAAGATGTGGAAGCAATGGAGATACCAAGAAATAGGGTCTATTTATTATTTAAGATTACAAATGGACTTAGAAACTTATACAACTTCCTAGGTGGCTCACACTTATAATCCTAGCTAGGAAGCAGAGATCTGGAGGATCTTGATTATAATCTAGTTCTGACAAAAAAAAAGGTCTATGAAAGTTCATCTCCAAAATCACCAGGAAAATTCAAGAATTGGAAGAGCCTTAGATAGCTCAATTGATAGAGTATTAGTCAAACAAGGAACCAAAGCAAATGAGAAGCCATGCATTCAAACCCCAGTACAACCAAATAATAATAATAATAATTTTAGTACAAATATACATAGATACAAATAAAAACATGATCGTTTGGTCACATAAAATAGACGGCTGCATGAATGGCAGTGTTTTTCATGCGGTGATTCAGACTCTGGCTTCCTACGAGGGCTCTTTTAACTCCAAAGGTCTCGTTGCATTTCCCATTTTACCCAGCAGATGGAGCAAGTTGTCCTAGCACTTCATATCTGTGAGCTCAGCATTGTCATATTTCCTATCTATGTTCCATGTTTTCTTTAGAGTTCTTCAATTTCCATTGTTCTCTATGACCTATATTACCTTCTTGGGTGAATTCATTTCCAGCATTCTTCATGTGGAAGAATGACACCTTTTGGGGGAGCAAATTTTCACATCTCATTTATTCTGAAATAAGCCTGGTGATCCACATTCAAAGGCTATTTTTGGTGGTAGTGAGATTTGAACTCAGTGACCAGTGCTTGCCAGGCAGGCCCTACACCATTGAAGCCATGCCTTCAAATCTCATGTCTTTCTGTTCTGACAGTATTTCATGAATAGTACATGGTCCTCAAAAGGTTAGCAGACTTCTAATTTATTTTCTTCACAGTCTTCATGTGTCAGTTACTATACTAAAAGTATGTTGTTAAACCTACTTTTATTTCTGTTTGTTCATCCTCAGAATTATTATCTCAACTTCATATGGGACCTAAATGCCAGCTGCAACAATAAGCCTGAAGGGGAAGGTACTTTTAATTTGATTTTTCTGTGTGGCTGAGAAACTCACTTCAAATGAAAAGTCTCATTGAGTCGATGCTCAAAGCTTTTTTTTTTTTCAATCTCATCTTTTATGTCTCATCATTTGGAGTTCAGAATCAATTGATTTTCCCACCTTAATGTGGCCTTCATACTCCCCTTGTTCCTTTTCTTTCCTCCTTTTTTTCTCCTAATAAATAGGCCAACTAGTTCCCCAGATCTTCTCTTCTTCACAATGTTTTGCCTAAGCTATCTAAGAGCAGCAACTTACCACAACCATGTTCTATTTTCTAAACTCTTTTTATAGTTGTAACAGTGACAATCTTGTGGTCTTCTTTTCATGTTATCAGGAGATACATGTTCACTAAACATTTTGCTGTAGTAAAGAACAGATTGCAACTTTCAGTCTACTTGGTTGGCTTGTTAAGCCCCTGGAGCAATGGTACATTCTTTAAGTGGAATAGAGCACTAATCCTTTCTGTTTTCTGTGCTAACATATGCTAGCAATCCAGTACTACAATCAATCAAACTCAATGGATTATCCTACAAAAGACCTCTTTCATGTTTATATAACAGTCTAACTTTAGCTCTATAGAGAGGTGAAGACATTTAATATAAATGATTTGGGTGATCCAAACTTTTGTCATCTCAGAATTCTTCCATTTCTTAGTGGGCTACTTTGCACTGTCCACCTTTGCCCTGGATGTAGGGGAAGACAAAGAAACCATGAAGAACTAAGTTGTGTGTCAAGGGCCAGGCTTAGAAACAGGGAGAATCACTTCCTTGCCCATTCTGCCACTCACCATTGGGAAATAGAGCTTCATGCAAATGGAACAAATTAGAACAGAGAGCCCAAAGGGTGTAAGGAGACAAAGCACATAAATTCCCACCACAACACAAAAATGAACATGGATTTTCAGTGAGAAGTTGGCATTTTCTGCCATAGCCAAACTCCAGGATGCCATGCTCCTTAGAGATTGAGGCTTGTAGGGGGTTAGCGCTAATGGAAATGCCACAGCTTTCCTAGCTATCATACCCAGGGGAGGGAGAAAGCAAGAAATAAAAGGGCTATATCATTGAAGGCCTTTTGTCATGGTTGTGATTCTTAATACTAGCACTCAAATCCAGTGCTTTCCACTCTACACTTGGCTTTCCTGTTTATGGCTACTGCTCTGATTTTTGCCTAGGGAATTGGAAAAAGGAGTTGCACCGATTTTCTTTTCTGCTTAGGCTGGCTTTAAATGAAGATTCTGAGACCTCTGCTTCCTCCTGAATACTAGGATTACAGGCATGAGTCATTAGCAACTGTTCATTGAAGACTTTAAGACCATTCTAGGGAATTTGGTTTTTCCTGCTATAGTCATGGAGATTCTGAGATTTCTTTTCACACAATTAAATTTCCATTAAACACTGAGAAGTTTAGAAATGTAAGAGGAGAATAAAAGCTAACATTAATTGGACATCATTTAGAACTAAAAATTATTTGGGTGCTATTTCATTTCATTCGAGCAGTAACTTACAAATTAGAATACTTTATGGTGTCCTGTTTTTGACAGGTGAGGAAAGTTTAAGTTCACAAAGCCTTAATTATCTTTTCTCTTGTCCAGTATTAAGTCTCAAAGTCGATATAGAATCCAGAATCCATGTTCATCCCACCCCCCAAAATGCAGATTAATTGGAGGTCATACTAGAGACATTGGGTCCTTAAAAATTATTTCAATATTTTATTCAAAACAAAAGTATATATTAAAAGAGAGTTATGAGGAAGGAAACATATTTGGGAAACACTTTGAAAGAATAAGAGATAGCACCAAGGAACCCATTGAAAATGAGTCTCCAGTGTCAGAAAAATGAAAGCTACTACAGAAGTATGCTTATTGCTGAACCTAGTTAGGGTTATTTTGATCTTGAGATACCAGGACTTATCCTACTGAAGTTCATTCTGGGTAATAGAAAAGAAGATCTGAAAATAAGAGATTAAAGCAGAGATCTTTTGGCTCTGCGGTGGAACCAAGGGTCATTAGCAAATTTTCCCATTTCTCAACTTTCCTCCAAACTGTCCCTTCATTCAACTTTGTGTGCTAATGAAAACATCTTATGGGACCAATGTTTCTTCTGTAAAACCTGACTGGCTTGAATCACTCTTATACTCCTGGGTTTATAAATGAAGCAAAATAACCTTGTTTATCATCATGGATTTTTTATATCATTTTCCTTCCTTCTTTCCTGAAATGGATTAGAAAACTTTACATTCTATACTTGCAGGGCAATCCCCATAAGATTATCTATTACTCTCACCTATTGTTCCCAAGTGTATTAGTCAGTGATCGCTGGATAATGCCATAATCAGCTACAAAAGTCAAAGGTGTTATTAGAATAATCATCTCTTTTTCAGGCACAGGACTGTAGGTTGATTAGCTGGCCTTCTATGAGCTGCCCTCACCTCTTAGGCTCCGTTTGTAGATTCCTCTTAGATGTGTTCCATGTATCTTCACATTTGAGGACACAGGCTACAAGATCTGCTGTCCTCTTGGCACCCAGGAGAGATTTACCAGGCATGAAGAGACTTAAAGAACTCAATTTAAAACTCACTGTGTCACCTAAAACATCTGTTCATAAATTACACACTTTCATTTATCTAGACATTCCACTGGCCAAAGCCAAAACCAATTCTAGGGTAAAGCTTCATACTTGTTAAACAAGAATAAAATCTACAACAGTAGGTTACTACCTTCCTTTTTAAATTATCCTTAAGTAGTTTTATGATGGACTTTTTTTAAATTTAACATGTCAGCTTGTGAGTACAATACATCTTCATCAATGTCATCCTTTTCATCATTTCCCCCTTCACTCCAATACCACCCATTATCTCCATTTACCTAGTTCCATTTTACATATATACCCTTGCATAAACCACACTTTAGTTAATATGTTTGTGTATATGCATATAATTATGTTCATTATTATACTATTCAGCATAGCCTATGGAAACAGTCTAGATTTCCTTTCGTAGATAAATAGATCAAGAAAATTATATAATTTTGTGTGTGGATCGATGTCCATCTATACAATGGGATTTTATTTATCTATCAAGAAAGAGGATATCACATCTTTTGCATGGAGATGAACCGGGAACAATTATGTTAAATGAAGTAAATTAGGCTCAAAGAGACAAATGGCATGTTATCTCTCATATGCAGAAGTTAGCTGTAAATATACATGTAAATATATACAGGGATGTGTATATACGCTACCCTTCTTGATGACATAGTTTATTTCAGGAATCCTAAAGAGCTCTTTTGAGTGGATTTTGTGTATTATGGCCATGTTAATAACTTTATAGAAGTTATCATTTTGAGCAGGTCAAGGTGTCTCATGCTGGTAATCCTAGCAACCCAGGAGGCTGAGATCTGAGGATCCTGGTTCAAAGTCAGCCTAGGAAGGAATGTCTCTGAGCTCCTTATCTCTAATTAACCACCCCCCAAAAAGCTAGAAGTGATAGAGTGTTAGTGGAAAAGTTTAGGGACAGCACCCAGGCCCTGAATTCAGGCTCCAGGACCAACACACACACACACACACACACACACACACACACACACACACACACACAAAGACGATTATTTCAACAATCTAGTTGACCAGTTCTTTAGGCTGCTGATTTCCATTCATGTTGGCTTATTTCAATAGTTAATATCTAGATCCTTTCACTACCAAATAACAACTTCAAGTTTCCCATTCTCTTTATACAGTCTTCCTAGCTCCTCCCAATATTTCTGTTACTACTTTCTTTTTTTTTTTCGGTCGGTCGTGGGGCTTGAACTCTGGGCCTGGGTGCTGTCCCTCAGCTCTTCAGCTCAACCCTCAGCTCTTCAGCTCAAGGCGAGCGCTCTACCACTTGAGCTACAGCGCCACTTCCCGTTTTCTGGTGGTTTATTGGAGATAGGAGTCTCACGGTCTCTTCTGCCTGGGCTGACATTGAACCGCAATCCTCAGATCTCAGCCTCCTGAGTAGCTAGGATTACAGGCGTGAGCCACCAGCACCCGGCTGTTACTACTTTCAATATCCTGGCCTTAGCAGAATAATGGCTACTAAAGATGTCAAGGTCCTAATTCATGCTTGTTGTGCAGCTAGAGGGAATTGAAGTTGAAAAATGGAGTTAAAATTATTAACTAATATTTAAAATACAGAGATGTAAGGGTATGTTTGAGGTATTGAGTATATCTACTCTGTGGGTAGGGGGATTTCCTAGTACACCAAGATCCAAGGTAAGAATAAATAGAATAGAATGAGATAAAAATAAAGACGTGAATTTTAAATGATCGAGGTGGATACGATTGTCTTTAGCTGAGGGAGGGAGAGGCAGAAATGTCAGAAACAAGAGAGGTAGCATCTTGGGAAAGCCCAAGTGGACATTATTGCCTTCCATGTTACAAGGAGTCCAAGAATGGGGGTTGGGGGCTGAGGATGATGTGGTAGTCTCCCTGCTTCTAAGCCTGTGCTAAGGCAGAATCTCACGGCAGAACACACCTGTTCACCATACAAATAACAAGAAGAGGAATGGGTGGAGTCCCGCTATCCCTTTTAGAGGCCTACCCCAACTAATCTAAAGACAGCCTATTAGCTACCTCATTAAGCTTAGGAAATGTTGCACTAGTGACTTGTGGGAGCAAAGCATAGAACATTTGTATATTTAGGATGCTAATTCCAGCAATGTCATAACTGTCCTCTCTGCTAAATCACACGTGTGTGTGTGTGTGTGTGCGCACACACACACACTTCAAATCTTTCCTTTGCAATTTTTTTACACGTCATACCTCAATAGTCATTTTGTTTTCTCAGTCTAATAACTTTTTATTGCAATCTAAACCTATCTCTTTCTCTAATACCTACATTCTACTCATCTTCGAGTCAACTTGTATTCAGAATCTGAAGACTTCTTCCTTTGATATTTACCACAATCTCTCGTGACGTTATCTCGATGAGTGGGAGTCAGAGTCAACAGAATGTCTTCCATTGCTTCCTGGAAGTCAATCTTAACCCATCTGATCTTTTGGGCAAAATATTATGAACCATTCTTTTTCCTCTAGTTACTGCAGCTCCCTTGAAGGATACCACCCAATGCAATAAACCCATCTACCCTCCTGATGATTTTGACTTCTCTTCCCACTTCTCCCTCACCTGAAGTCTTTCTGACTGATTTCTCTCCCATTATCCTTCATACTTTTTTTAATTTTGATTATTCTCTCCTTCTGTTTAGAATCCAAGTTCCATGAATTCAGATGTATTGGTCTACCCCTTTACTACTCTGTCCTTTTTTTTTTTTATTAAGTTTTTTATTGTGAAAATACTGTACCAAGGGGTTACAGTTACATGAGTCAGGTAATGAGTACATTTCTTATCCATCATTGTTGCCTCCTCTTTGTTTTTCCCCTACCATCCCTTCCCTCCCACCTTCTCAGCTATGTCCTCCCCACCCCCCACTCCACCCACCACCACCCCTAAATTGTAAAGTTCATTTTTCGACATAGCATCTTGTACATCTCATTGTTGCAATGGGTCATCCTGTTTCCTTATTTAAACAATTTGTTTTTTCCCTTCCCCTCCCCAAATTATACCAACATCAAATACAGTGAAAGCAGGGTATGTCCGTGGGGGAGGGACATACAAAGCAACAATAAAAAGTCACATGGTACCTTATAAATACGTTAGAAACAATAGCAAGGAAGAAATAAACCACTAGGTTTATAATATTTGCTCAATTTTATTTAGTAGACTGATTATATTTCCAGAATGGGAAAAAACTAACATATCTAAAACAATATATAGTGTTACTCAGATTGTTTGGAACTAGAAAACACCAACCAGTGGAGACAAAGAAAAACCCTGCAAAAGAAATAGTTGTGGCAAGAAAGAAAAAAACCACACGATCCATTGCAACAATGAGATGTACAAGACACTATATCAAAAAATGAACTTTACAATTTAGGCTAGGGGTGGGGAGAGTTGTTGTGGAGATGGGAGGGACGGGATGGTAGGGGAAAACCAAAGGAGGAGGCAACAATGCTTGATAAGAAATGTACTCATTACCTTGCTCATGTGATTGTAACCCCCTCTGTACACTATTTTCACTATAAAAAACTTATTTTAAAAAAGAAATAGTTATAATATGTAATTTGATTCCAGCTTCTCAATCTCTAAATAAACCAATTGTTTTGTATGATAACATAAATCAACCCAATGATTCTTAAAGTTCAAATTAGCTGTAAACATATTTATAAGGACTCTATACAAGATGGTTATGGAAATGGAAAAAGATTATACAAATTAATTTAATTTTGGAATTTGTTCCAGTTGATACATAAGTATCTAGTTTGGAAACCTTTGGCTAAAGTAAATAAAAAAACAAGGACTTAGTTTAATTCATGTTTATCTTTTCTCTGGATACTGTGAATCTCACACAAAGTACAAAAATACAAGTACTAAATATATACATACATACATATAGCTAGCTAGCTAGCTAGCTAGATGACATAATAATATATGTCATCAGCCAAAAAAAAAAAAAAAATCAAGAAACCAACATGCACTTTAAGGGTAAAACATACAAGCCAGACACTCACTGGTGGCTCACAACAGTAACCCTTAGCTACTTAGGAGCAACTGGTTCAGAGCCAGCCCAGGCAGGAAAGTCCATGGGATTTTTTTTTTTGGGGGGGGTGGTCCGGTCGAGGGCCTGAACTCTGGGCCTGGGTGCTTTCCCTCAGCTCTTCAGCTCAAGACTAGCACTCTACCACTTGAGCCACAGCGCCACTTTCGGCTTTTTTTTTTCTGCTTTTTTTTTCTGCTTATGTGGTGCTGAGGAATCGAACCCAGGGCCTCATGCATGCAAGGCAAGCGTTCTACTACTGAGCCACCTTCCCAGCCCCAGTCCATGGGATTTTTATCACCAATAAACTACTCAGAAAAAAGCTGGAAGTGATACCAGTTGCTCATGGTAAATAACTAGCCTTGAATAAAAGAAGCTCAGGCATAGTGCCCTGGCCCTGAGTTCAAGCCCCAGGACTGGCAATCAGTCAATCAATCACCATTTACCATTATTATTTTCTGGTGGAGCTCAAATTTGAACTACTGTAACTGAATTAAAATCTCATTCATTTTTTTCAAATTGTTCCCAGTACTGCTTTTGGTTTGCTATTTAGCTGAATCATTCCACAAAAAATACTAGTAAACTATCTTCTATGAAGTAGGGGTTTTTATTAAATGCTCTTTGATTATTTTCACTTCACAGGAAGAGTCCTGGTTATTTGAATATGCTCACAATCTGAATATGTTCATTACAATGGAACCACAGGAAGAAATGAAGAGCAAAGTCCTTCATTTGCACGAGCGAATGCATAATTTATCAGAGCAGTTTCTTTCTATGGAAACAGTTGTGAGTTCTCTGTCTGATACGCTCAATTCCCAGGTTTGTGTGATTGTTCACTGCTTTATTACTTTCTGGAATAAAGGCTAAAGGTATGAATGCCTATCCTGTGTCATTAGCATCTAACTGCAGAAATTCCAATTGCCTTCAACAGCATGGCCTGGCTGGCCACTCACATGGAGGATTCTGCTCCGGCTGTGGTCTTTTCCTCATCCTTTCATTTCCCTAACATTTGTCCTCCTTTGCTGGCCAAATGAGACAAAATTAATTGCTGAGGAATGGCCAAGTGATGCTTAGATCACATTGAAAGCAATTCCATAATTGCTTCCCATTTGAAACAGTTTATTTACTTAACAGTTTATTATTTAACTGATTATTATTTAACAAATTGTAAAAGACAATTTGAGGATAACTGTCAAGTTTTAAGAGTGGACTGAGTATACTGGGCGACAGGAAGAATTATTATGTCCAGATGTGGTAATGTTATTTTCAGTGTATGTGCTCTAATTTTTGTAAGTATTCACATTGGAAGTACTGAAAGATGATACATATCAATGTTTATCACTTATTTTTGCAGTAGTTCTGCAAATAAAATGGGAAGTAATTAAGGGGAAAGTTAACTGATCGGCTTTCAAAATATAGTTAATCATCTTCATTAAGTCTTATTTTGGCATATATTATTCTAGTTATAATGTAGTTATTCCAAAGCAACAGTTATTGAGGGCTGCTCAATTGCCCCATTATTCTAAAGATTTCATATACATTATCTCATTTCAATATTCAATAAACTTGGGCTTATTTGTTGAGTAATAATATTCCCCCTTTAAATGTGAGTAATTTTTAGAAAGATTAAATAATGACTTAGCTTATAGAGCAATCAGTTACTGTTCACCAGCACAGTATCTGGAATAGCCTACAAAGAAGCAAAAAATGTGTATCAAGATAAAGAAAATTAAAATAATTGAAAAAGATCAAATAAAGAGACTTTTGAAATAGAAAAGAAAATTGAGGCCAGGTATGAGTTTAACAGACAAATTCAGGACTTGAAGTGGTAGCCAAATAAAATGAAAACATAAATTTCAGTCTAAGTGTATCATCAGACCACACAAAGAAGTAGCCACTACCAACTATAAATGTTACACCATTCCCAAAGAACTTTTTTTAAGTTATTGATAAAAGTATAATAATTAGTATTTTTCCAACACTCCAGCAGAGAATAGTTTCTACTATACTAATATATCTCTTAGCCTAATGAGATCCAGACTGTTGCCTATAATGCACATCTAATTTAAGTAGAGGGTTTGCACTTGTAGCTTTGTCCATTCACGCTCAGACTCTTCTACTATTGACTTCTTGCAATGTAATCACACATGTGTAACAGTCAATAAACCTGTATCAACATACTAAGAGCACCCACACATTGCATTGGGGTTCACATTGAATAGATTTTGACAAATATAAAGTAACTTGTATGGCCATTGTAGTATTGTAAAAAGTATTTCCACCCTCCTAAAACTTCACAGTGCTCTGTAAGCTCATCTAATCTAACTGTTGGAACCAACTGATTTTCCACTATCTGCACAGATTTGCCATCTCTAGAATATCAAAGAGTTAGAATTTTGCTGTGTGTAGCCCTTTTCAGTTTGGCTTCCTTAATTCAATAATATGCACTTACTATTTTCTATGTTCATCATCTAGTTTTAATGTCCTGGGCATCACTTCTAGGCACTGTGATTTAGTAAATCTGTGATAGGGCCAAGAAATGTGCATTCCAGA
The DNA here is from genome assembly GCF_000151885.1 of Dipodomys ordii. Taxonomy (NCBI): domain Eukaryota; kingdom Metazoa; phylum Chordata; class Mammalia; order Rodentia; family Heteromyidae; genus Dipodomys; species Dipodomys ordii. The sequence continues at coordinate 2,703,691 of NW_012267286.1, forward strand.
GCTTTCTGGCACAATGCTACATTTATCAGCCTTTGACAAACACTAGACTAGCTTTCTTTTATTTTCGTCAGTCGTGGGGCTTGGACTCTGGGCCTGGGTGCTGTCCCTCAGCTCTTCAGCTCAAGACTAGAGCTTTGTCACTTGAGCCACAGAGCCACTTGCGGTTTCCTGGTGGTTTATTAGAGATAAGAGTCTCACTGGATTTCCTGCCCAGGCTGGCTTTGAACCGCAATCATCAGATCTCTGAATCCTGAGTAGCTAGGATTACAGGTGTGAGCTACCGGCGCCCAGCAAGTCTAGCTTTCTTAAGGGTAAACATATGATCTTTTTTCCTATAAAGTTAGTTACATGTATAAAAATATGTCCAAACCCAGTAGCTGAATGTATCAAAAAAATGTGCTATAGATACCCAATGCAATTCTATGCCTCCATCAGAAAGAATGACATTGCCCCATTTGTTAGGAAATGGAAAGACTTGGAAAAAATTATATAAGTGAAGTAAGCCAGGCACAAAGAAACATAGGTCCCATGGTTTCCCTTATTTGCAATAACCAGCATATATCTGAGACAAGCAGAAATGGTCAGATACATTGATGTTAGGTGAAATGAACCCCAAGATAAGGACTCAAATGGTTTTTCTTTCTTGCTATTGTTTCTACCATATTTATAAGATGGTTTTCTTTTTGTTTTATATGTCCCTCCCCCACAGTATAACCCCTGTTTTCACTGTATTTGATGTTGGTATAATTTGAGGAAGGGAAAAAATTGTTTAAATAGGGATATAGATGGACCCATTGCAACAATTAGATGTACAAGATGCTAGGTCGAAAAACTAACTTTATAACTTTGGTGGGGGCGGGGGGGGGGGGGGGGAAGGCAGGGATTGTAAGGGGAAAACAAAGGAGGAGGCAACAATACTTGATAAGGAATGTACTCATTACCTTGCTCATATATTGTAACCTCTCTGAATGGTATTTTCATAATAAAAAATAAAAAAAAATTTTTAATGTCAAATGGAGTTAAACAAGATAAATTAAACATGGTATTAATATAATCCTTTTTCAGGATATATATTTTTGGAGAGTGTGGCTATAGATAGAATATCTAGATTGCAAAATACAGGCTTGAGGCACATGTTCATAAAATTTTACATGCAACTCACCTTTGAAAAATGGCTTTGGTAGACACAAATGTTTTATTTTTGCCAATTTTATTTTTGCACACCCTTGCTTAGCTTTTCTAATCAGGGTTGGTGCGTTGCCACTTGAGCATACTTTCATTTCTGGCTTGTTTTGCTGGTTAATTGGAGATAAGGGTCTCTCAGATTTATCTTTCTGGGCTGGATTCCAACTATGATCTTCAATTCTCAGCCTCTTAAGTAGCTAAGATTACTGATGTGCGCCGCAGGTGCCTGACGGTATAAATTCTTAGTAAATATCAAGAAGTACATAGGCACCAATATTGCTATAAATATAAGACATAGTCTCATTATCTTTACCTGAGCAATTATCTAGAAACAGTGGGAACCTCCATAACAGGGGTTTTTGTTTGTTCGTTTTATTCTTCATCACTCATCTGTGGGTTTCATTGAAAACATCAGGTGGCCTCATCTCAGTTAAATGGGAATTCTGGGATGCACTTCTCTTTTGATCCATTTGATTTAATGGAGCTGTTTAAAAGCATTCCATTCAATACTGGAAACAAGTTTGAAGAATTCAGGTCTAGTTTGTAGAATAGATAATAGAATCATGATGCAGTACTACAGGGCAACTACAGTATTTGAGTCACACTTTGGAAAGCTGTTGAGGCACAGGCCGAGTAGATACTCTGGGAAAGCACCTTGAGTCCAGTCACTTTGATTTTGGAGCCTAGTGTACTGTTGTGTGCTTCAGTAGACCATGTGCTGGAACACACTGGCATCATCTCGTAGAAATGAAGAATTCTGGAAAGGACAGGTACCTACCTACTAGAGGTGACTGATCCCGTCTACTATAAGGGGAGCTAGATAATGCCCATGGCTAACACCAACATTAGCAACAGATAGCCATTCTCAGTGTGCTCTTAGAGAGCAAGAACACTTCACAGGTCTAAACCATGACTCCTGCCTCTCACTTAAATCATAGGGAAATGTCCAGGAAGCCATGCCAGGCACAAAGTACCTCTGTATATTCTAACTACTGTATGCTAAAATTGTAAAACAAAACTTCCATTTGGGAATATTGTATTGGCAGCCCTCTTTTCTGCAAGGAATTACATAATTGGAGCTATTTTCTTTCAAGTCCCCTATTAGCTCATGTAATAAAATGAATGCTAATCTTTCAATTGTCTCTAGAAGAGGAATGAATATTCATCTAGAAATATAAAATATTTATGGAGAACATTGAGATGAGGAAAGAATGAGCAGAGCGTATTCCTTTTTGTTTCCTTCCCCTGAAAAGCCTTAACTTCTATATCAATACTGTCATTAGGACTCCATTTCTTTGATTCCTGCAGTAGTTTTACACTGAATAATTGTACATTGATAAGCGGATAATGATAAATGTGCTAGAATTATTTGTCTTCCCTATTCACAAGTTTAAAGCTGAGAAGACATCTGAAAAAGATAGTCCTGGATGACCAGAACTATACAAATAAAAAAAGTAGGATGATAAAATTGTATTAAAAATCACAGTGGTCAGCCCTGGGATAGCTGTGGATAATACAGGCTATAATTAATATAGAATATTCACCTGAGACCCCAATACTTATACAAGGCAATAAAAAAACATAACATATATTTTTAGTTGGAATCATAATGGATTCATTCCAGAAAAAAAACTTTCAAAAATACAGGATGGTCTACATTCATTTATATCAAATAGAAAAATCATGATAAAAATATGAAAAATATCTAGTCAAAACCCCCAAACACCCTAGCCATCTCCTTCCCCTAATACAAGACACACTACTTGATCTACATGATCTGAATGGTTCAGCTTAGGTACTGGGGTTCCATCAAAGCAACAACAAGAACATCATGAGTGTTGTTGTGTTGTACTGAGAAAATTAAATAACTCTTGTTTGAATTTTTATCTGAGTTTCAACAGCTTCCTCAAGTTCATATTTGAATATCATACCTCCTTTCTACCTTCTGTCCTGGAGAGACCTACCAAATTCAGGTTTCCTTCATAGAATTATTTGTCAATAAATTACGCATGTGTATGTTGTTACTATTAGACCCTGAAGGACACTTCCAAGCTTTCTTTCTCATGTTAGATTTTTCCAGGGGCCTCACCTTTCTCAAGAGCAGATGCTAACCCAGAAATTGCTCAATTTTTGTGGCACTGAGGACATAAATGAAATACAATGAATGAAACAAAATGTATTTGAATGACTACAATGAATTGGATCTGTTATGGCAGTCAAAGGAAAAAAAAAACTCTTTCTTTCAGTTCCTGAAGAGTTTATAGTAGTCTCTGATTCACAGTAAATCCCTAAGAGAACCTGGACATGGTGGCACTGAAGATTGACATCAGGGATTTGCCCTTGTTAGGCAATCATTGTACCCCTTGAGCCAATCCATCACCCCTTTGATTTTAGTGTGCTTTTCAGAAAGGGTCCTACACTTTTCCCCCTGAGGCCAGCCTCAGACCATAATCCTCTCTTACATGAGTACAAGTGTGTGCCATCTTAGCTTCTTTTTCAATGCCCCAATTTAAAATTAAATTTAAATACAGACCAGTGGCTGTGAAATGTTAGTTAAAATGATACTTAATACCACTCGATTCCCCTCATCTGCTCCAATCTTTAGTAGCTTAATAGCCATATAGTTTATATCCTTCAAAATAATTTAAAAATATTGCTCAATGTCTAGCACACAGTAGTGATTTCAATTGTACAATTGTTGAATAAACCAATGAGAAAGTGCCATGTATTTTATTATCAACAAGTTTTCATTCTAGATATTTCTATATAAATAAAAGAGTATGGAGTCTTGCATATATTTATGTACATATATGAATATATGTGTATATATATAGATATATCAGTTTCAAGTGCTTTCTTTGGCTTTGGATGGAACATGCTGTAGTTATTATCTCTACACCAGCAATGGTGGTCAGGATTCCAATAAAACTTAGTTTTTGTTACACAGTTCAATAATTTCATCAAATATATGGAAAACCACACTGTCAGAAAGTGATTTGTACAAAATCACTAAATTGATTAGTAAAAGAACCTCAATAGAATCCACTATATTGATAATCTGGTGACTTTTAGTTTTAATATTGTTTTCTCTTTGGTTCTGTTTTTTGTTTTTGGTTGTTTCATTGATCGTAGCTTTTGTGAATGGATTTCATGCTTTTTAATGTTTTATTAATGCTATTGCCCTAGCCACATGAATACTAGAAAATCAGCTTTTTTTTTTGTCTTCAACCAGAACTCTTTATGAAATGATTGTGAACTCTCAAGAACTGAGCTGTCTGGTAGCACCAATTTATGGCTGTAAAATAATAGCTTGTAATTCATTGAAAACAATAGTATGCAGTGTACTACATTGACAGGTTTTCTTTTCTATTAAAAAAACAATAACAAGGACCACAGAAATATAACAATCTTATCCCAACCCAACTTTGTTATACAAAAAAAGAGACTAACTCATACAACCCCTTTGAGCCAGGTCCCTCAGGGGGAGTAGGTTCGAGTCCTGTTCAAATCCCAGTCTTGAGGAGTAAGAATCTTCCCCATCCATATTGCACAGAAAGCACAATGAAATATGTTGACTACAGAAATCCATGTGTGTACTCATGCACACACACACACACACACACACGCACGCACGCACACACACACATCCATCATGTCCGCAGTTTCCAATGTTTTCCAATGTATTTCTTCAGTGCGCAGTCAAAAGGACCAGGGTTTTGAGTGACATCCAACCAACTCTGCAGGAGAGAAGTCATATTACATGGCAAAGCTACAGCTTGAAGTTCTGATTTCAGCTGACATCGGTTCAGTGGCTTTTTCGTTTGCTTGCTTGCTTGCTTTAGGAGTCATGGTAGGAGTTTGAACCTAAGATCTCACATTGGTTAGATAGGTGCTCTAACACTTGCATCATACCTCTAGTCCTTAGTAGCTTAAAAAAACCATTCATATGGGTGGGGAAGGTGGCTCAGTGGTAGAGTGCTTGCCTTGCATGCGTGAGGTCCTGGATTCTATTCCTCAGAACCACATAAGCAGAAAAAGCTGGAAGCAGAGCTGTGGCTCAGGTGATAGAACACTAGCCTTGAGCTGAAGAGCTGAGGGACAGTGCACAGGCCCAGAATACAGGCTCCATGCCTGAAAAAAAAAAATCAATACACAGGCTCTGATATTCTAGGCCAGAATTAATGCCTCTCTATCATTCTTTTAACTGTTAAAATTACATCTAATTATTTAGTATGAGGAAATCAACCCCACACTGACTTAGCCTGACCCTACTAAATTAGCAGGGGGGAAAAAACCCACACTAACTGCCTCTCTTTACTAGGAACAAAACTTTTAGGTTCATTTTAATGCCATGAGCATAATTATTTATAAGCAAATGAGATTTATTCACTTAATGATAATTGCCAGATGAACAAAAAGCAAATATTTGCTTTTTAGCAAACTGCTAACCATCAACCACAGCAAAAATATTATTAAAGAAAAACGTTGGACAGATTTAAACAGCTATGTAATATTTTATATGGAGGGTCGGGGGAGTACTTTCATTCATCCATACTGGGGCTTGAATTCAGGGCCTGGGCACTATACTTTAGCTTTTATGCTTAAGGCTATGCTCTACCACTTGAGCTACAGCTCCACTTTCAGCTTTTGGGTTAAGTTCATTGGAGATAAGAGTCTCATAGACTTCCCTTTCTCACGCTGGTTTTAAACTGTCATCCTCAGATTTCAGGCTCCTGAGTAGCTGGGATTACAGGCATGAGCTACCAGTGCCCAGCTACAGTACTATTACAAAGGGACAGTGGAGAGATCTGTAGTTATATGACTTTCAATTAATTCTTTAGTCTAGAAGATTTCTTAGAAATAGCATGAAGGACTTGCTTCTGTCTCTTCAAAAGGAATATCAAGATTTACTTCAACTCCTCACTAGATTTCAGTATTATACTATTAAAATACTGGCATCTTTACCTTGGAAAAAAACCCAAATGAACTGACAAATTAGAGAAACTCACAAGTTCCAGGTAGTTTTGTCTTTGACTTCGTGATATTTCTGTTTCAGCAGTGCTAGGGCCCTGTTGGTTCAAAAATGAGGGCATTTGAAAAACGACTTGAAAATGTCACTACCACTTTGAATAACCTTCAAAACCGCTTCCGCGAGGTCAGTAGTCTGAATTTCCCAAGTGAGAGTGATTAATTTTTAAAAGGATAATAATTTAATTTTAAAAAAATACACAGTTACTCACCTTGTGTGCCATAACCTATTTGTTCATTTTGGAAGTGGCTGGCAGGAAATCTCACAATGATTTCTGAAGCTGTAAGCGGAGGTATATAGCAAATCATAATATATTTATTAAGAGCTAATGCAAACCACATTGAATTATAGGAAGGAAAATGTATCCCCCAGTGCTTAGAATTTACTGAACATGAAGAATTCGAATGAGATTGTTTACTGAGAAGGAGGAAGAATGGCCATGTCTGTCTCCCCAAACAAAATAAATCACTGCTCATATCCAGGGAATGTTTTCAAACAGACTGTTTAAGGATACCAGTCATCTTTATAACCAAGTTTGTATTCACGTGTCTTTCCTGCTTTACTTTTCTATTGTCCAATTAAGCCTTAAGACTCCGAATACCAAATACACGTTCAAGATGAAAATACGAAGGAACCCAGGTCTTTTGTCCTTCAGTTGTTCTTTTGTGTTCTAAGACAGCAGCAGAGGTTGGAGGCGTGGTTCAGTAAGTAGAGACTCAGCCAAGTAGGGAAAGTGTCAGTTCAAGAGTTCAAAGCAGCAAACTTGCTCCCCTAAGGACTTGTTTTTTTGTCCATAACAAATTGAGGTAGCATAAAAGCATCTCTGAAGCTGGGCTAGCTAATCAGGCAACTGAGATCTGAGGATGGTGGTTCAAAGCCAGCCAGGCAGAAAAGTCCCCATGAGACGCTTAGATCCAAATAATCACTCAAAAAAAAACAGTAGTGGCACTGTGGCTCAAGTGGTAGAGTGCTAGCCTTGAGCACAAAGAGGCTCAGGGACAGTGTCCAGGCCCTGAGTTCAAGCTCTACAATGCACAACCCCCCCTCCCCCGCCAAACAAAGGATCTCTGAAATCATCTCTATTTATTCCAAAAGAGAGGAGTCAGTGAACTAAATAGAAAAAGTTAGATTTTTCTCTCCCAGATTTGCCATCTTTTCAAGCCATTTCACTGGAAACCATTTTTTAAAATTTTATTTTCTTGTAATGCTGTACAGAGAGGTTACAATTATATGAGTAAGGTAATGAGTACATTCCTTGTCCAGCATTGATCCATTCATCTACTGAGGGGCATCTGGGTTGGTTGATATCTTAACTATGGTGAATAATGCTGTGATAAACATAGTCGTACTGGTAGATTTAGTATGGACTTGTTTGTGACCATTGGGGTAAATGCCCAGAAGTGGGATTGCTGGGTCATAGGGGAGCTCTATGTGAGGTCTTTCGAGGAACCTCCATACTGCTTTCCAAAGTGGTTGAACAAGTTTACACTCCCACCAACAATGCAGTAGCATTTCCTTTTGGCCACATCCCCTCCAGCATCTGTTGTTATTAGATTTCTTAATTATAGCCATTCTAATTGGGTGAGGTGGAATCTCAATGTTGTTTTGATTTGCATTTAGTTTATGGCCAGAGGAATTGAGCATTTCTTCTATTTTTTTTTAATTTTCAGGGATTTCAATTCAACATGCTAATTTTATGAGTACAGTGTATCTAGATCCATCCCATTCATCATTCTCTTCTCTCCCAACCCCACCCATTTCTCCAAATTATGACATTCCATTTTCACATATGCACATTGAACATAATAACTATAATAACTCCATTCACCTGCACCCCTGCCCTGTTTGCTTAGAGATTATCTAATCCAATAGTTTTTCAGAAGTTAATTTTGAGTCTTAACAATACTAAATAATTTACCCTAACTCTGTATAGTAGATAAATGCCTGAAAACAGGCATTCTCTAGCAGCATTTCTGCTATTGTATTGTTCTGATTCTCAGGCCAAGTGAGTGGATTTATTTAAAATATAGATGATTTTGCCTGGGAACTGGTGGCTAATGCCAGGAATCTGTACTATTCAGGACGTTGAGCGTGATCTGATGATCATAGTTCAACTGATAGAGCACCAGCTATGAGAAGAACATCCCGGGAGAAAATAAAAGGCTCTGAGTTCAAGTCCTAATAGTAACACAAAAGAATTATACATCTATATCATTACATCTGTCGATTAGTAATAATATATAGGCATATGCATTACATATAATTTTGTGCCCTGTAGTCTAGTAAAAGCAACAATTGTACTTTTGCCACATTATTTTCTTTAAAACACATATTAAATAAGCATAAATGTCAACAAAGTTTCCTGCCATTCGTTATAAGATTATTTTTACTGGGTAATTTCCAAAAGTCAGGATAATGAGAGCTTTTGTAACAAAGAGAGACTACCTGTGTAATTTCTTGCTTGGCTCTCATTAAATACTCTTACAAATGCACCTGAGGGAAATGTACATCTCAGCAAGTAAGTGTGCCCCTTCAGCCCAGTACTGAAGTGTAGCTACAAAAGTTAAATATAGTACAGAAATAACATTATTTGTAAGATAAGCCTGTGAGAAAAATAATTTTAAACTTTGTTCTATAAACAAATTTCTCATAATGAAATATAAAACTCTGGATTGGAAGAGTGTCTTAAGTGGTCAAGTGCTTGCCTAGAAAGTGTGAGGCCCCGAATTTCAAACTGTTGTGCAGAGAGAAAGACAAAGACAGGGAAAGAAAGTAAAAATATTAATTAAATGTTCCTTTTATCTTCTGATTTGTCCCTTTGTTACTAATCAATTTTAAGATATTATTGCTCAAGAAAAGACATGCACTGAATATCTCCATTTGGTTCAAAGCTTCAATTTATCTCAGAAACTCTCAAGGTTAAAAACAACACATGGGGGTGACTCAGTGGTAGAGTGCTTGCCTTGTATGCATGAGGCCCTGGGTTCGATTCCTCAGCACCACATAAGCAGAAAAAGCCAGAAGCGGTGCTGTGGCTGAAGTAGTACAGCGCTAGCCTTGAGCAGAAGAGCTGAGGGACAGCACCCATGGCTGACAAAAAAACAAAAACAAAAAACAATACATATTGATAACTTTTAAAAAGCATGTATAAGTTGATCTAAATTTAACCACTAGATGTCACTAAAGACTTGTTTATTGTAACATTGGGCACAAAAGCTTTTAATCCTTTAACCTTTGGCTCTTCTCAGAAAAAAAAAAAAAAAA
>NW_012267286.1:2715578-2736637 GCF_000151885.1 Dipodomys ordii
GGTGCTGAGGAGTCGAACCCAGGGCTTCATGCATGCAAGGCAAGTGCTCTACCACTGAGCCACCTTCCCAGCCAGTAGGCAGAGATTATTATCAGTCATTCATGAGTAAAGAAAATGTGTCAAGTGTCCATTTGTCACAGTAATTTGAGATAAATTGAGACACTGTCACTCTACATAAAAACCTTTTTCTTGAAGCCTGAGTATGATATTCCACACTCTTATGACCTAGTGTTCCATAATACTCAAGTCCATGTTGGCCAGACATAAGATTTGGAAGGGGGTAAACCATGGACTTCCGAGGGCCATTGGGATATTTACACTATTATAACAGGCCACCCAAAATAATCGGTATAGAGAGACGTATGGACAATCAGTGAGAAGCCTGTATGTTCATCTCACCATGCACCAAATGACTTTTCTTTTAAGAAAATCTGGCAGAGCTTTATTGAGTAAGTTAACAAGCAGGCAAGCAGCCAAAAAACCCGAAAAGCAGATAGAAGGCAGGGGCACACTCTAGCAGAATGTGGGTGCTCTCAAAGAGAGAGAGACAGAGACACAGAAAAAGAGACACACACCCAGAGACACCCAGAGAGCTCTACAGCTCCTAGAGCTGTTGGGAGATTTATAGGGTGCTTTATCTTTGTTCTAATCACACCTGGTGTTATTTTCTGAATTTCCATGTAAGAATGCATCCTGCCAGAAAACAGATCTTCAGCCTTGAGACAAGGAGGTGCCCTGCTATCTGCATTTTGGGACAGGTGGCTTAAGTTTGGGGAAGCATTTTTCTTTCCTCAGGAAGGCATACATAAATGCATCTCTCAGGAATGAATGCATCCTACTGTCTCTCCTTGAAGCAAAGATAGCAGTTTCTAAATACCATATTTCAGAGTTGTCTTCACCAGGCCTCAGTTTCCTTAAGTTATTTTCACTTACCTTAAGCTATGCTGTTTCATTTTCCCCTAAATAATTTTTGTTCCCTTAATCATAAGGGAAGTATATGGAAGAACATCTCCTGTGTTTGCTGTAAGTGACTGTACATCAGTTCCCCATCATCTATTCTGCTTCATTTCCCCTAAAATGATTTTGTTCCCTGAACCAAATGATTGTATGGGCCTTGAACAGCCCCCTCGGCAGAGCTCCCCTGAACCTGCATGGCGTATAGGTTTTACTTCTACAGGAAAATGGGCCTATGAGAGTTGCCAACAAAGAGGATATTCTTTATTCTTTATTAGGGTTATTCCCTCCTAAAATTTTAAAGCCAGGCTGGGTGCAGATGGTTCACACCCTAATCCTTAGTTACTCAGGAGTCTGAGGTCTGAGGATCACAGTTTGAAGTCGGCCCAGGCAGGAAAGTTTGTGAGATTATGATCACCAATTAACCAGCAAAAGGCCAAAATATTTAAGAAATATTACACACAAGACATAAATTTGAAGTATTAATTGTAATTCCTTTAATCCTCATAAAATCATGATACAGGTAAACCTAAGTGCATGAACTTTCGTGTATAGAAGAGATGACTAAGACAATGAGTAAAGGAAAAGTTTGAAAAAAGAAGCAACTGTGTACTGGATATCTCTAATTTTCTTCCGATGACTGCAGAATACGGAGAGAGGGAGAGAGAGAGAAGGAGAGAGAGCGTAGATATAGATATCATGTAGATACATAACTTGATATATACATATATATGAAGTTTTGAAAGTTCAGTTGTGCTATCAACTTTTCAGTATACATGCTAAGTTGGCGTTATACAGAAATTAACAACCATATTAGCCTAGAAACATTAAACTTCTTTTTTATCCATTAGTATAGAGATAAATGTGCTGCATTAAATATGTAAGCTTTTTTTCTAATAAAATATTCTCTAAAAATAAAATGAAAGCCGGGTGCCGGTGGCTCACGCCTGTAATCCTAGCTACTCAGGAGGCTGAGATCTGAGGATCTCAATTCAAAGCCAGCCCGGGAAGTGGCGCTGTAGCTCAAGTGGTAGAGCACTCGCCTTGAGCTGAAGAGCTGAGGGACATCACTCAGGCCCAGAGTTCAAGCCCCATGACCGACAAAAAAAAAAATAATAAATTAAATAAATAAAATATATATAAAATATAAATAAAAATATAAACGAAGAAGGAAAAGGGACTGTGTCAAATATGTCAAGGGTCTGAGGTTAACTAAGATAAAGAACATATATCCCATGGTTTCCCTTATTTGCAATAACTAGTATATGTCTGAGACAAGCAGAAATGGTCAGATAAGTTGATGTCAGGCAAAATGAACCCCAAGATAAGGACTCAAATGTTTTTTCTTTCTTACTATTGTTTCTAACATATTTATAAGATGATTTCTTTGTTGCTTTGTATGGCTCTCCCCCAGGGTATAACCCCTGCTTTCATTGTATTTGATGTTGGTATAATTTGGGGAGGGGGGAGGGAAAAAACAAGGGGGAGGGAGGATGGGAAGGGATGGGAAGGGGAAACAAAGGAGAAGGCAACAATGCTTGATAAGAAATGTACTCATTACCTTGCTCATGTAATTGTAATACCTCTGTACGGTATTTTCACAATTAATATGTGTTGTGTGTGTGTGTGTGTAAAAAAAAGTAACACTGGAAGAATCTTGGTTAAAAAAGTGTTCCCAGAGTATGATGTCCCTGGAGCTCTAATAGACATGTGTTCTTAAAAGCAAAGGGACATGCTTTTGAAAAGTTTGGATTGGAAAGCGATATGGTATCAGCAACTGCATTGCTATTGTTTTGTGTTACAGGGCCATGTGCCAGGTAAGCAAGTACCATTGCACTTGAGAAAATCCTCCAGCACTATTGTCCTTTAGTTTCACGTAGGAGCACCTGCTTTTGTCTTGGGGCAGTTCTGGGACCAAAAATCCCTGTATGTGCCTCCACCTCCCACTTATCTGTTGAGATAGTTTTTTTAAATGTTTTTTTAACCTCCTCCTTTGTTTTTCCCCTACCATCCCTTCACTCCCCACCTCCACAATTCCTCCCGCCTTGCCCTCCCAGCCCCTAAGTTATAAAGTTCATTTTCAACAGTGTCTTGTACATCTCCTTGTTACAATGGGCCATTCTGTGTCCTTATTTTATCTCCCTTCCCCTCCCCAGATTAGAAAAAAGTATATACAAGATGCAAGGCACCAGAATCAAGTACAGAGACAGCGGGGGAAGAACATACAAAAGAAACAAACAATCCAGGCAGCTTGATTAAGGAGACAGATTGGAGCACTTGCTGGTATTTGTGGCAGTGGAGCAGCTGCTACCGCGGCCGCCATATCAACAGAGATTGTTTCTTAATACTTGGTTGAAAATGAGCAAACTTTACTTTTGGAGTAGTAGGGATTATAGGCATAAACCATCATCCCTGACCTAATAATTAGTTTAAATATGAGTGATAGGAAGGAATGTTTTCTATTCTGCTGAACATTATCTTGTATTTGAAGAGAAATTATTATGTAGGACTGATGGTGATTAACTGCTGTAGTAAAACTTTGAAAACCCAAGGAGGATCCATATTGCAAGTGGAGAGAAATTGACTTAGGGTGAGTGCCAAGAGATCATCAGTCAATATGAACTGAAGCGGAAAAGAAAAAGTAACAGAAATGTAAACATCGAAAAACAGGAATAAGTGCTAGATTCAACAGGAGGATATCAAAAAATTTGTGACTGTTCTTACCTTTGGGACAAAGTATAATGTGGGATCGTCATTGAGCCTCAAGGAGACAAGGAGTAAGGAAGATGAATGAAAGAAAAGGTTAAAACAGTAAACTTATAAGAATGGGCAGAAAGTATATGGGGGTGAAGCTACTATCAGCATGTGGCATTCCCGGTTTACACTAAGCTGTGGAGGTGAACCTGTACTGTCAGTAGATAGCTCGGTTTTCTCAGGCAAATAAGTACGCAGGGCCGAATTTTGCCCTAAGAGTTCATTGAACATCTGCACCCAGAAGTTGGTGTTGTGTTCACGCAGTATACAGTGGCCAGAAGCGTTGACTTTACCTAACTTAAACAACATGTTCTTCTCTATTTACTCTCTGACTCTAAGTAAGAGAAATTCCATTTCTTACACCCGATGGTTATGGTGCCAGGATTCTCAGTCCACTCCTGGGGTGGTGCTGAGTTTAGTAAAGTTTGAGATTTCAAATGTAACTCAAAAGCATTTACATGAGTTTAAAGAAATAAATCACAGCAAATTGTCCTTTCTTTCTCCAGGATCTTTTCCTAATTTGCACAGTTCTTCCACTCTTGTAGCCTAATGGGATTCTTCACATTCATACAATCTGCTAGCTTCTCCTTCGTTACATTTTCAGCCACTATACACTCTTAGGAAATGCAAAACATGCTTTTTGTTTATTTTTCTCATGGTCACTGTTATTATTTTTGTTAGGGTAAAACTTGAAGATGTTACTTTAAACTGAAAATCTCAACCTGGACATTTTCTATATATCTGTTGTTGAACTTATCATTTGAAAGTAGAGTATGTCAAAGATAATATCATCTTCCACATGCTTCCCATAATGCTCAGTGCTGGGCCCAGGACACAGTGAATGCTCAATGAAGATTTTGTTCAATAAACCAGTAAGTGAATTACTCTGCTGAGGATTCTAAACAACACACACACACATAAATACACAGATACATGTACAGTGAAAAGAGTGAAGGAAATGAGCATTAACCTGTAAAAGAGTTATAGCTTTTATTGTGTTTGTAACTGAAAAGATGGAATTAAACCTTGGGTTTCAGATTACTTGGTGAGATGGTTTTAGAATGAGGACCATAGTTTAGACTATGATTTTTTCCCTTCACATTACACCATGTGTGTTATTTTCTCACGTCTCTTACACTAAGTCACTGGTTGCTTTTGCTCCCTTCACAAAAGCTGTTCCAGAATCAACCTCTCAAGATCCTACAGATATAATAAAGGCTGAAATATCAGGAGAGAAACCCAAGATAATCATTTCATTCATAAAAAATTTTATAGGTAAGTTTTGCAATTTGATGTAAAGATTAAGTCTTTTTCTTCTTGAATCTGGGTACGATTCAAGAGGTGACTCACCTCTGTGGCTCACCTCTGGCCTCTAATAATAGTTACTCAGGAGGCTGAGGTATAGAGGATAATGGTTCAAAAAAATCAATCCAGGCAGAAAAGTGTACAAGACTCCATGTCAAAATAACCAGCAAGTTCATGGCCCTGAGATCAAAACATTAAAAGTCACATCTCTACGCTACCCAAATTAATCTTATTTGTGTATATATCCTATATCTATCTATATACATATATTTTAAAATATGTGCATATGTATATATTTAGTTAAAATACATAGATGTATATATGTATTTGAATATATGTAAAATCTGTATGTGTGAATTGTTTTGTGTTGCCAAACCAATGTATTTTTAGATATTTACTTCTATAAACTATAATCCTTTACTGATTGTGAAGAAAACTTTCCTCACTTAATCTAGCAGTGCTACAGGGTACAGTTTATTGGATAAAGGCAAGGAGGATTCATATGAACTTAAGTGATTTGTTTCCAAGTTCTAGAGGCATAAAATCAAAACACATTAGAAGTGTGAGTAAAACTTGCCCATATTAAGAATGTCTGGTAAATTCTCCATCATTTGGACATTTATTCGCCACATGATATTAGTTCATGAAATGATAAAAATACCTTCCAGGATAGGAAAATGTCCATAAAGGAGTTTAAGAAAACACACATTAGTGTGTTTCACAGTGCCATGGTTTGTTGCTTAACTTACTATATATATATATATGTTTGTGTTTTGGTTTATTCAATTTTATTGAATAATGACAGATGATATACTTTAAAACATACATAGAGCTGTATGAATGGTTTGTATTGTGGTATTTTGAACCCATGTTTGATCATCAGTGAGAAAAACCAGATACTTGTGTCGTAGTTTTAGAATGTACATCTAGATGATCTTAACTCTAAACTCTTGTCAGCCAGGATCCCAGCCATTTATTCTTGATCACCAACCTAAGTTTAAAAACGGTGTATACCCTGTTGTTTTGCTGAATCCTTTCCTTACCACAGCATACATTCACCTTCATTTCTTTTTCTTCACATGAGCCAGAAAGATGCTGTCCACACATCCATTTGCAGTCTTCCTAAGCTAAGCACAAACGAGTTGACTGCTCTCCGTTTGTCTATTTATAATGTAGCTTGCATGAGAGGTCTTAATGTCATCTTCAATGACCACAATACAAGCAGCTTAATGCTCATCTTTAAAGCAGTACATACCATCTATATGACCAAGTACTGGACACAGGTACAGAAATAGGCATCATAGGAATAGAAATGGCTAGCTGATCCAAGGCAGATGCCACAACAGCGTGATAAACCAAAGGGCCAAAGGAACACTGATGGCAGTCAGAAATAAGGCTTGTTTGTTCTTAGTACAGTGGTTATCTCTGCTTTATTATGGACCCTGCTCAGTGCCTCTAACCACAGGGGAACAAGTCCAAAGATTGTCTCCATCCACTTCTCAGCCCGGTGAATTTCCATTCATTCTTCATGAGTCAACAGCAACAATCCTCAGGTGGAAACTTCCTTCACTGTTTCAGTGGCACACTGTCACACATACATCACAACAGGCATCAAATTGCTCATTGATAAAGCTTGCTCGCTGGATTTGTCCCCTTGAAGTCGGGGACTATGGCTTCCCCATCCCTTTCCCCAGAATCACACACAGTGCCTGGCACTTTAGAAACCCAGAACACAATGTTCGTTTGTACTTTCATAAAGGCTGTACTTACAGCAGTGAGATCAAGAGGCTAGTAAGAATATTGACAAAGGGGTGTTATTTAGTGCTGTTCCGAATGAAGACACAAGATCCGGTTATGTATGAGCTAAAACAAATTTTATATATGACATCCAATTAGGAGCACAAGATGTCAGTGTTTCGGCATTGCTAGCCAACATGTTTAGGGACATTTTAAATTTAAATGAAAACATGTTACATCCTAGAAAGACAAGAGCTAGGAGGTGAATGCAAGCCAAGTTAAGGATTTGAGATGAAATTATCATGTACAGTTAGCTACCCAACATTACAAGAGAAGGATTCCTGCAACATCTGGTCATATAGTCACATTGCTTAAGGACTTTGGTGTCATGATTCTTGTGTCACTTGGAAGTAAAGGCTTAACATTCAAGCTAAGCTAGACAAAGGGCAAAATAACACTCGAGTTGACTTGTGTGTGACTTAAGAACAAAATAGTTGCAAAATAGTTACAACATGGATACATCTATATGTGTGTGTGTGCATGTGCATACATATACTGTATACATAGTATGTATATATGTATGCTTGATGAACATACCAAAAACTATAAAGAGAGCATTCCATTAAATGCTTATAATAATATATAGAGCAAAGAATAAATACAAATATTATTTAATTTTTTATGTATCCATTTTTGTGCCACTGCTCAAGCTTGAACTCATGGCCTCTTCCTCTTGCTTGGTTTTTTTGATCAAGGCTAGTGCTCTATCACTTGAGCCACAGCTCTACTGGGGATAAGAACCTCATCACACTTTACTGCCCAAACTAGCTATGAACTGTGAACTTCTGATTGCACCCTTCTGAGTAGCTAGGTGTGAGCCATCAGCACCCAGCTCGCTTACAATTTAATATTAAAGCTCCCCAAGAATACAGATACCAGAATCATTAAATACTAAATCATCAGACAACTCAATCTAGAGTAAAATTATGAGAAATCCCCAGTGTTGGAAGAGTGGTAAGCAATCATTAATTTGGTAAAAGCCTAGGTGGTAGGTAGAAATGACTTCAGTATGTCTAAGAAACAAGTATCAGCTCCTTAATGACGAAATGCTGCTCTAAAGATGTCTAAATACTTGGGGTGGCATTCCAACTTTGAGTTGAAATATATACAAAGCCCTTCATTCCATAGATCTTCAAATCTTTTTCTATAGTGAGGACAATAATGCAAATGGATATTTAGCCTACAACGAAATAGAAAGTGTTCTGGGAGACCAGATGTTGGAACTGGAACAACTGGAGCCATATGATGGTGATCACAACCAGATGTATTCCTACCTTGAGCATTTGGACTGACGGGTAAAAGACACTAGGGTTGGGACATGGGGAATGGTCAGATAATAGCTTTGAGCTATCATCTAACTGTATTATAGCTCAAAATTAGCAAGAAACCCAAAGGTCTCAATTTTTTTGTTTGGATATTACTTTTTAGTCTTTCTTTATACTGCTGTAAGGATTTTAGTAGAACAGTACAGCAAAACTGTCATGTTTGGGTACTAGAAAGTGAGACTGTAAAGAGGAAAGTAGAAAGTTACTATTGGTTTCATAGGCAGTTCAAGCAAAATAAATGACACCCTCTTAAAGAAGTTGAAATGTCCTATGAAATCGACCTATTTTCCTCCTCTGTTTTTGTTTTTTTTTTACTAATTTGTTTGGACCTAAGGAGTTGAATAACAGATACAGTGTTATCAGCTAGCAGAATATCAGCTGTATGAGTTGAATAACAGACAGTGTATCGGCTAGCAGAATATCAGCTGTATCAGCTGGCAGAATAAAGAATACACTTTACATAAAACCAAAGATGCCACTTAAGCAAATAATAAAGGTTTTCTTTTGAAAATTGGAGAATGTATCCTTATTAAATTGTTTTCACTTCTCTCTAGCTTCAGAATGTAAGTGAAAGCCAATGAGAGATCAGGTATTCCTGCTTTGTCTTGCCATTCACAAACCATGAGTTGATTCTATCTAGTGTTTGGCAGTATAACTACATTCTCAGGTCACAGTTATTTACATTGCAAACTGTTTCTACTAAAACATTGATAATATAACAGGTCCTATATGCCTCCTGTAGTTGTGTTGATGTTGCCAAATTGTGTTTGGCAAATCTCTTTGACCTCTCTGAATTCTATGTTCAAAAGCTTTCACTTGATTTTGCTTCCTTTCACCTTGACCTTGGTGCACCAAAGAAAGATGAGAGGCATCCTGACATTCTGATTTTTGCTCTGAAACGTTACTGCTGCCTTTTCTTGTGTGTGTTACAATCCTTTCTATTCATTGTTACACAGGGATGGTAGTTTGTTTTCTACCAGAAGATGGGCTGCATTTCCAGGTGTTGTTATTTGTTGATTTTTTTTGCCCGTTCTAGGGCTTGAACACAGGGTCTGGGCACTGCCCCTGAGCTTTTTCTGCTCTACCACTTAAGTCACAGTTCTTCTGAGAAGAGTGAGATGAATCTCACAAAATTTCCTGCCCAAGTTGGCTTTGAACAATGAACCTCAACTATTCCTGAGTGGCTAGAATCCTTGGCATGAGCCACCAACATCTAGCTCTGGATGTGTGTGATATGCTACATGAAGTGTGAATGACAGGATCAAGGATGAATGCATTTCTTAGCTCAGAGGATCTCATCAGGAGCACCAACAATGAAATGCATGAGCTGGGCAAAGGCAAAGTTTCTGTTTATACAAACTAGTTATACAAGAATGTTAACCGACCAAGTAGGGGGTAAAAAGAGGCACATGTGGTTGACAGTTGGAAGATCTCTGAGGTAAGGCTGAAACCATTCCTGCAATGCCACATGCTGAGAGGAGCCCCTAGGGGAAGGATTGCTTGCTCACTGGTCACATTCCTCCTAGCCCCCAAGGGAAATAAGCATTCATTCTCTCTGATGAACCTTACATCCTACGTGACATTCAACTAGCCCTGGTAACACTTTTGTTTATAACAGCCGGACATTTTCTGTTTAAAATTCTGTACTTTGGGAACTTCCACTGGTGTCTCCACATTCTACACTAAAATAAGAAGCATTAGGAAAAAAAGATACAATTTATACACCATATATGCAATATATATGCAATGGTACAAGACACAGAAAAACCTAAGGGGTTGGGGGAAAGCTTGAAAGGAGAAAGATGGGAGAAAAAGGGCAGGGAAGGAAGGTAGCATATACTATCAGCAAAACAAGTTACACAGAAGAAATGAGTCTCCGTCTCCTGGATGGATGAAAATTTATTTCTAGGTACTGGAGCCAATTCCTTCTTCTTGAAGACCAACTCCCAAATGAGAAACTGTGATTATGAGCTGGACTCATTATCAGTGACAAATTTTATTTCTATCTAGAATCCATGTGTCATTTAAATTTCTAAATCTAAAGCTATTTTTTTCATTATAGCGTAACTAAGTAGATAAAAGTGTAAGAAAGAAGAATATACTCAAAGCAATGGTTTGGCTTTATTTCAAGAACACTTTCATTCTGTTTTCTCAATATTTTGGTAAGGAATGTTAGAGAAGGGTTTGATGATCAATACTCTACAATTAAATTCTTTTTCTTTGCCTGTACTAGTATGTGAACTCAGAGCCTGGGCACTGTCCTTGAACTCTCTTGCTCAAATCTAGAGCTCTACCATGTTAGCCACAGCTCCATTCTGGCCTTTTGTGTTTACTTGGCAGCAAGAGTCTCACAAACTTTTCCTGCTCAAGCTGGCTTCAAGCCATGATCCTCAGTTCTCAGGCTCCTGAGTAGCTAAGATCAGATTCTTTGGAATCGTGATTCAGTTTCAAAACAACCTTTTGTTTCTTGAAGCAACTTTTTAAGAACTGTGTCATGCTTCCAGAAAAAGAATTAGCACTTTGGTTTACTTTTCAATGTGTAATTTCTAGTGAATGGAATTTATAATTTAAATTCTATTCATATATAGAAATATAGTCGAATGATACCATTATATAATATATGCAGTTTTCTCACTTTTTAATTTTTTTCTTATTTCCACTTGTAGTTTTGATAGGCATCATGCTTTTCCTGATAAAATCTAGTAAATCATTCATACCATTTTTCTTTTTTTTTTTTTTTCTGAATGTTGGAGCAGAATCTCATGAAGTCATCAAAGCTGGACTTAAAGTCCTGATCTCTTCCACTATGTAGATTACAAGACTGAGTCACTATGTATACGTACACCTGAATTTTAACACAAAGCATTACCTTATTCATAAATTGATCTTCTTGCTATCTCCATTGACTAGAGTCAGAATTGGAGGCAAAATTGACAGTTTTCAAGATTTCCAGAATGCTAAGCTTTTTTGGTTGCCATTTATTTTGATCTGTGAACAAAATATACAGGCCACAGAGAGATATAGTAGTACATATCACTATTAGCTTGAAATTTAATATCACATGCAATTTACCCATGTGTTCCTATTTAAAATTCCCATTTCTGCTAAGTCAGGCTTCAGTCAAAGACCTATTAGTATAAATGAAATAGAATTTCATATAAATGCAAAATGCACCTTTACAACTGTATTACTCTAATGAACTTCTTTAATAAGTAAAAAAAGAAATAGATCCCTTAATTAGACATAATTTGCAAGCTGGGTGCCTGTGGCTCACGCCTATAATACTACTCAGGAGGCTGAGAACTAAGGATCATGGTTCAAAGCCAGCCAGGGCAAGACAGTCTGTGAGACCGCCTCCCACCCCCCACCCTCCAAGACTCTTATCTCCCATAAATCACCAGAAAATCGGAAGTGACACTGTGGCTCAAGTGGTAGAGTGCTTGCCTTGAGCTGAAGAGCATAGGGACAGCGCCCATCCAACCGAAAAAGCCCCACAACCAACCGAAAAAAACAACAATTTGCATGATGTCAGTGAGAAAATGATCCATGATTGAACTTTTACTTTTCCTGTCTAAAGGGAAATCTGATTCTGATATTAAGACCAAGGAATCATAGCTTGGCAGAAGTTATCTTTTGATGGTGTGTTTAATTATACAGATTCGGCATAATTAGTTATAATTAACTCCTTTACAATAAGGAATGATCACTTATTAGACAAAGTTGGATTACTGAAAACATGAAAACTAATTGTAGAAGCTAAGGTAAGATTAAAATAGTTTTACATCTACAAAATTCAGTGAGAAATTCAGGTTTTATTGGTAGATAAAAATGCTTCACCACATACTGTACTATACCTGAGATTAACATTAGCTTTTGATTTTGAATAGATTATAATTGTTTTATTTGAATAACTTCATATACTTTCATTTGTGGTTTTGATTTTTAATCTGATTTTGGATTATGTTCTTTTAAAAAAATCATGTTGTTACTGCATTGTATGTGGGAGTGTAAACTTGTTCAACCACTTTGAAAAGCAGTATGGAGGTTCCTCAAAAGGCTCCATGTAGAGCTCTCCTATGAACCAGCAATCCCACTTTTGGGCATTTACCCAAATGTTTACAAACAAGACCACACTAAAGCTACCAGCACAACTACGTTTATTGCAGTATTATTTACCATAGCTAAGATATGGAACCAATCCAGATGCCTCTCAGTAGATGAATGGATCAAGAAAATGTGGAATATATACACAATGGAATTCTATGCCTCCATCAATCAGAAAGAATGACACTGCCCCATTTGTTAGGAAATGGAAAGATTTGGAAAAATTATATTAACTGAAGTAAGCCAAGCCCAAAGAAACATAGGTCCCATGGTTTCCCTTATATGTAATAACTAGTATATGTCTGAGTCAAGCGGAAAAGGTTAGATAAGTTGATGTTAGGGAAGTGAACCCTAAGATATGTATTCAAATTTTTTTTCTTTCATGCGATTGTTTCTAACACATTTATAAGATTATTTCTTTGTTACTTTGTATGTCCCTCCCCCATGGTATAACCCCTGCTTTCACTGTATTTGATGTTGGTATACTTTGTGGAGGGGAAGGGAAAAAAACAATCGTTAAGTGGACCCATTGCAACAATGAGATGTACAAGTCATTATGTTGAAACATGAACTTTACAACTTTGGTGGGGGGCGAGGAGGATTGCATGGGGGGGCGGTGGGAGGATGGGAAGGGAAGGGAAGGGGAAACAAAGGAGGAGGCTACAATGCTTGATAAGAAATGTATTCATTATCTAGTCCATGTAATTGCAACCCCTCTGTACAGTATTTTCACAATAAAAAAATCATGTTATCTTTCAATTGTTGTAAGAGGTTTCCATTTAACATATCCATTTGTGTACAATGTATTTTGATCAGTGTCACTTCATCATTCTCCCCTCGTTTATCCCTGCTCCACCTGTCCCCTTGTTTCCTAGATCCATTTTCACACATGTACATTGAATATTGTGACTATATTCATTTGTCTCTGCCTCCCTCCCTTTAACCTCTACTCCCCAGACAATCATTCCAGTTTTGTGATATTCATTTTGTTAAATGGTCTATTAACTGTTCAAAGGTGGGCTTGTTGGTATCTTGCATCTGTGCATATAGAGAACTTTATTCAGTGTGATCATCTACAAATGCATATAGTTCTACAGATGTTTTATATATGTTTATACTTGACCTTTAACATCCACATAGAAGAGAACGCATGCATCCTTTTTCTCTCTGAGTGTGTCTCACCTTCCTCAACATAATTTTTCCAAATCTGTCCATTTCCCTCTAAATGATTATATTGTATTGAAAAAAATCTAGTTTTATTACACTAACTAGACTACAATGTGACTTTTCTCTTACGTCATGTCTGAATTGCCAGAAAGAATATATGAGTGATATGATTATCGTGTATCATCTATTTTCTAGATTTTAAAAATTAAGAGTACCAACACCAATATTTCTGCTGGTACCCCCACCTCAGCAACAAGTTAATGGGAGGTTTGCAGCATTATCCGGATTCCAGGACTTCTAGAAAATGACCAGATGAATGTTTTAATTGTGCATATTTGAGAGCACAGTTACTAAACTCTGAAAAATGTTGCTATCTTCTAAAAATATCAATAGTATCTTTGCACAAAACACATCTTTTTAAAAATTAGCCAAAACTCTTAATATCTCAAAAGTGGGAAAAGATGCTCTTGAACTATATTGTGGAGGAATTTCTTCCTGTAATTCTCAAGTTTTATCACTATACATTTAAAAGTTTCTGACTTCTATCTAATCTACCTTAGATGATGACAATGATTTTATTTATCAATGACTTGAATTACTTAGAAGCAAGAAGTTAAAAGATAAATTATTTTCGGGCTGGGAAGGTGGCTCAGTGGTAGAGCACTTGCCTTGTCTGCATGAGGCCCTGGGTTCCATTCCTCAGCACCACATCAGCAAAAAGAAAAAAGCTGGAAGTGGCGCTGTGGCTCAAGTGGTAGAGCACTAGCCTTGAGCTGAAGAGCTGAGGGACAGCGCCCAGGCCCAGAGTTCAGGCCCCACGACCGGACCCCCCCAAACAAATGATAAATTATTTTCAATAAATATCACTAAATCATCTCTTGAAGTTGTTTTTATGGATTGTTCTGGTTTTGTGGGTAAGATGAGATAAGAAAGGGGCTGGGTATGAATCCCAGGGCTTCATGATAGACAATATCCTCCAAGCTTCATGGATATCTGCTGTCTAAACCTTTCATTTTCAAATGGGAATCATTCACTTTTAGTAGCATTTGGGGATTTGGTAAGAAACTGGGCTATGAACAGGATACCTAACTTTCTCCTAGTACAACATGAACCATTACTTTCTCTCTGACATTTGCTCAAATTCTAGACATCCAAATCTTCCATCTGTCCTTTGTGGCATAGACATTACTGCTCTAGAAGAATATTTTAATGTCTGATAATAATTAGCCATGGAACAATTGAGAGAAGTTACTCAGATTATTTGTACAAAATAAATCTATGGCTGGAAAGGTGGCTCAGTGGTAGAGTGTTTGCCTTGCATGCATTGAGTCCCTGGGTTCAATTCCTCAGCTCCACATAAGCAGAAAAAGCTGGAAGTAGCACTGTTGCTCAAGTTGTAGAGCACTAGCCTTGAGATGAAGAGCTGAGGGACAACACCCAAGCCCAGAGTTCAGGCCCCAGGACCCAGCAAAAATAAATAAATAATCTATATATACCTTCTTGGCTTTATTAGAGAATCTAGCCTCAGTGTGGAAAATATTGAATTACTCTATCTATTAAAACTAGCTAACAATAAGCTCTCTAAAACTAACCTACCAACCCTGGTCATTAAATATCTACACTTGACTTTCTTAATTCTGTGACAGCATTTTAAGTTCTGTGTTGATGTTCTTGAAAGGAAAATCTCTCTATTTGGTAAGAAAAATCCACTCTGACATTTAATATCTTGTTTTCAAACTTACCCATGCAAAAAGTGTTGGAGGTCTGTCTTAGAAACATATTGGTCATATATTATGAAATAAAAACTGGATAAAAAATTGTATCCCAACAACATTTCTCTATTTTAAATCATGTTTATTAAGTTTTTCTTTTTAAATCACAGTGGAGATTAACTTTTGCATCCAGTCAGTGCCTACTTTCAATTTCATCAAATTCCAAAACATGTAACATCAACTCATTCATACACTCTAAGTCCCATTCCAGCCCACCATTCATGGCTTGTGTCTTTTTTACCTCTTTAACGGCAACGCTGTGGTAGGATTGTGAAAAGATATGACTGATAAGTTTATATGTGTAATACCATTTCTTCAAGTATTCAGCGAGCAGTACATTTACCTGCATTGTACATTAGAGAACTACTTGTGACAGTATTTCTAAGAGTAGGACAGTGGCTCCTGGTGGGAGGAATGAAGTTGTATGTCATTGTGTATGACAAGAATTTTCAGCATTCTAGAATTTTCGCAACTCTTCCACACAAGTGAATGATGTGAAGTTAATGCTGGGTTAATCTACTCTCAGACATAGGACTTCTAATGACAAATAAATAAAACACACACTCAACATGTGTAGTGCAAATACGAAGTAAACAGAAAGACATGGGATAAATGTGTACTTGCCACCTAGAGAATGGTTCACCAGCGATGTCCTGACTTTATGATGCCTGTGACTTCATCACTGCAAATTCAAACTGTCCCTGTTCCCTGTAAGCCACCATGACTGGAGAAGGCAGCAGAAGGACCAAGGAGGAGAAAAGAAACTCATTTGTATAAACAGGTGGGACAATTCTGTCACTTTTGTGTATCATGTAAAGTCTCATTTGTTAACAAAACCTCAGTCCCGCCCCCCCCCCCCTGCAGTCAAAACAGGTACCAACAGCAAGAACCTCCACCATTCCATTGAAAAGAATTGAATGTTGGCACCTATGTACTATAGATTATGTGGCCCACAGGGTTAAAAGGGGTGAAGATGGAGCTTTCACATTAACATGTTAGCATTGTAACACCTGAACATTCAAAACATACAGGATGGAAAAGCCAAAATACAATTACATTAACATTCACCACAGCCCTGTTTTTAAAAAGGCCACATGAGCAATAATCTTCAGTACTTTCAACAAAAGTCACAGCTTTGTTGCTTTAAATGATGCATTTAACAAAATGTCAGTCATTAAAATAAGAAAAGCTGCAACTTTTTTCCCAGAAGAAAACTACTGGTAGGAGGGAAACAGATGTACGCTGTGATAAATTCATACATGTTCCTAATTCTATGTTTCTCTAGAAGGCTCACAATCAATAAAAAAGGAAAACAAGAATACAAGACAACAAAATTAACAGATGGAACAAAACTGGTGCTACTTATCTTTTTCAATTTTTTCCCTCTGCATTCTGTTGAGGGAAATACTTTTCCTGTATGGTAGCATTCTGAGTGCATTCATGTTAAATGCTACAAGAAGGACAGTTGGATCCTGTCTTTCTATCTCTCCATTCAATTCTCACCTGTAATAGTCTCTCAACAAATAAAACAGGCAGATGGAAAATTCTCTGAAAAGTGGGACATACACACCACACACACACACACACACACACACACACACACACACACACACACCCTTATTTTTTTTTAAAAAAAGACCATTCCTTCTCCATGACACACATATATCAAGATTTAAATCTAAGGTCTGACAAGGTGTGGTAAATTCATTTCAATAATTAAGGCTTCTAAAGGTTCAGGGCCAACTCTGCATTGGTATTGGAATAAAATACATTTTTGCATTTTTAGGTTTGTGCTTTCTTGGACAGCCATTGTAAATCCATAGAATTTCATTAGTAAGATCTGATAAAGGAGGGTTAGAATTGTTTACTGACACTTTACTTTTAGTAGCTGTTAGACTAAATTATAAACTCAGTGGCTGGATCGATTTGTTTCCATCACCTGGGCTGCTGGCTCATTTTACTTTCTTTTCATGTTTAATATGGCCATTCCTTTTGTATTTACCATTGAGAAATCCATTGTGGTAATGTCCATTAACAACATTCTGCTTATTTCTAGACCATAGATTTGTGAGTTTTCTGTAAATAAATGTTGTCACCCGGGTCAGGAGGAAGTAAAACAATGCAGCACCAAACAAAAGTACAAAGGCAATATCCAGTAAAAAATACTGACAGAAAGAGATCTGATAGACAGTGGCACGGAGGTGGTGGGCTCCGTTGTGGCGAAGAATGTAATCTATCCAATAGAGAGTCCGATTGACAGGATGGCCAGGTTGGTCTTTATGAATTTCTGACAGCTTCTGAGCCCTCTGCCGGTAGCTATGGAGTGAGGGAAAAATACAGAATGATCATGTATAAGGCTTTGTAGGCAAAGACCATTCAACTTTAAAAATGGACCAAAAAAACACCCCAGTAAAAATAACCACCTTTTATTCTGCACCTAGGAATATATGCTTTTAACTCATTATCTTCTGTTTGCCTGACATAATACATGTGAAACTGGTAAACAGAAACAAAACCAGAAATGCTGAAAAAAATCTGAACAATTAGAAAGGTGAGATTCAGATTCACACTTTTTCTAAGTTCTGTCTTCTTCACCCACTCCATCACACATAGCTCTTCTCTCCAGAGGCCTTTAAACAATGATAAGCCATGACCCTCACCAGGAGGCAAATTTAACATGTAATTGCTTTTAAAGTAAACAGATGAAAGGTATTGACAAATAGTATTAAATAAATAATAGCATGTATCTTGATATACACATGTACATGTGCATATCTTGTATGTATCTGTGTCTAAAGAAAACATCTTCTAGTGAGACCTGACTCAAGAGTAGAGAGCCTGCCTAGCAACCCTGAAGACCTGGGTTCAAACTCCAGTACTACCAAAAGAGAAAATGAAAACAAAGTATTATTTTAAGTGATTAATTGAAAAACCCAACTAAAACCTGAGAGGATGGCGTGGGAGAAGGGAGAACCACAATGGAAGGGGTGACAATCAAAATACATTGTACTCAAAAATCGGCATGCTTTGGAACCCCCTTGCTCAACTACTGAAAGATAATGAAAACATTTTTAAATAAAAAATTATTTTTTAATTGTCAAGGTGATGTACAGAGGGGATACAGTTACATAAGTGAGGTAATGAATACATTTCCTCTCAAACTTGTTACCCCTTCCCTCATTTTTCTCCTACTTTCTCTCCCCCCCCAACCCATCCCCCAAGTTGTAGAGATCAACAGAATGGTGAGACAAAGGACAAGGGGGGAACCAATAAAACAGTGATGTACACAAGACAGTATGTCCAAAATTATTTTAACTATTACCAGCTGAAGTAATAATTATAGCATAGACATTTAATTTAAAACTATGTAACTGCACATTTGTGGGACAGGCTTTGACAAATGATGACCCCCAGCGTATAGCTCCTAATTTTAAAATTTTACAATATTTAGACATAAGAAATAAGTTCTAGGCCTGATGCTAGAACTTCATTCAGGCCCATAATCCAAGCACACAGGAGGCTGAGATCTGATGATGTATGCTCTAAGCTAGCTGCCACAGACAGATCTGAGAGAATCTTATCTCCAATAACCAGCACAAAGTCAGAACAGGAGTTGAATGGCTCAAGTGTAGCGCACCAGCTATGAAAGAAAGAGATAAGCAAAAGCTTGAGACATTGAGATCAAGTCCCAGTATCAGCATACATACCCCCAAATGTTATCTGTTCCACATGGAGAGATTATATCATAGAGGACAGGTAATATACAAAGGATCAAAAGTTTGGATATGTGTACAGAGATGATCAGGCAAAAGAACAATGTGAAAGTGGATCATAAAGATGGAAGAGTAAGAGTGT
Source organism: Dipodomys ordii (assembly GCF_000151885.1). Taxonomy (NCBI): domain Eukaryota; kingdom Metazoa; phylum Chordata; class Mammalia; order Rodentia; family Heteromyidae; genus Dipodomys; species Dipodomys ordii. Next base: position 2,734,612 of record NW_012267286.1, read on the forward strand.
AGCCAGGACACGTTTCTTTGGAAAACATATAATATAAGGGATGAGGGATATTTGGAGGTTAGAGAGTCTTGCTTAAAGGTTTTCTGAATAAAGAATATGTGGTTAAATATTAAGGCCAAAACAGCCATTAAGTCAGTGACTCCATATCAATTAAAAGAATCACTGATGGGGGAATGATGAAGGAGTGATGCTGATCAAGAGGCATGATACTTATAAAGTAACAGGTTGAATTGAAATCCCTTTGTACAACTACTTAAAGATAATAATAATAATAAAAGGAAGTATTGGGATGGGATGACTGTACACAAGATTGCTAATGCCCTAAAATGGCAGTGGTATTAGTGACATGGGAAAACTGAGTTCGCAGGAGTTACTGGGATCCTGGATTAAAAAGGACAAGTGGCAGTCAGGTTAACTGTAACTTGGGTTCTAACTTAGATGACTCACATAGTAGGGTGAATAACAAGATATAGAAAAAAGTGATCCTCAGCTATACTTGGGGAAATGTTGAAATTTTGAGATATAATGAAAGGCAAGTTCCAGAAGGCAGCTACCAATAGGAAGTTAGAGCTATGTGATTATGTGGTTCATTAAAAATCTACTCAGACACTTGTGAGTGAATCTGATGACTCTTTACATTATAGGTCTAGTCCTATACATTAAGCTTTTGATAAATAGAACAGCAAAATTGAAAAGCAGTGAACAGGGGAGTGGGAGGCCTGAGGGAAAGGACAAGCTAGCTCCAATATTGGCAGGTTCTTCTACAGAAATACAGAATGAGGGAATCCATTTTCTAAAGGTCTATCTTCTCTCTCAGCGATGCCTCACATCCAAATTAGTGCCACATAATACAGTTGTAGAACATTATAAACTCTCACACTGCTTTACAATTTACCTTGATCTTTCATTGAGGACAAAAGGGAATCAAGAAACTTTCTATTACTCCTTTTCATTAGAAAAGTCTTGTGGAATAAAAAAGGCATCTTTAGGGCTGCGATGTAGCTCAGTGGCAAAGGACTTGCCTAGCAAGGACACCTGGGTTTGATCCCAAGTACAAAAAGAAAAAAACAAAAATGCCCTGAGTTCAATCCCCAGAACCAGCACCAAATAAAAAGTAAAACAAAACAAAAAAGACATCTTTAAAGAAGAAAAATATGAAATATACTGCCTCAAAATCATCATCTATTTTTAACAAAGGTGGAGGAGAATATGAAGCAACTTTAGTCCTCAGGTTTCTTAATTTTCCTGTGCCTTTGTACACTACTTAAAGATAATTTTTAAAAAAGCTAAAGTAATAAAAAAAAATCCATCCAAAAAAGTCTCTATGTAGATATGACCCTTCTGTCAGAAGAGTTAAGCAGACTAAACTTAATAAGAATTCTTTATGGAGAATCTGACCTCCTCTTGCCCCATTGAATAAATAATTACCTCAAATGAAACTCCAGTAGATTTACTTGGTCAATAATCACTACTTACCACAAGCCCTTGACCATATGTCTCAGCTTGGGTACAGGTAAGAATGGTCATCAGTCAGACTCAACTTCCTACCTAGGACTGGACTCACCAAGTAGACACTCACTAACCAAGCTGATTTTGTTTGACTTTTCTCCTCAAAGTTCCATGGATCAAACGGGAAGGCACAGGGGATTTCACAGGGAATAGTTTAAAGGGGAGGATATTTCCATAACTGACACTGTTTAGCTGCTTTCCTTCCAGCATAGGTTGCTAGTAGTTCAAAATATTTTTTCCAGTAACAATTATATGAAGGTTAAAAAATACCAAAAAATGGTAACACTAGAATGATCATATAAACCAGCCTTACATGAGTTCCCAGCATCTTGTAAATAAAGCCCCTTATAATAAAAAGAATTGCCCTGTGGGAATAAATTACAACATATTATATTTATAGGAACAATATATGAATTCTATCAATAGTTGACCAGTGGCTATTATAATGACCAGTGTGCAGCCACTGGTCAACTATTGATAGAATTCATATATTGTTCCTATAAATATATATATATAT
>NW_012267286.1:2736687-2745651 GCF_000151885.1 Dipodomys ordii
GGGCCTGGGCGCTGTCCCTCAGCTCTTCAGCTCAAGGCTAGCACTCTACGAATTGAGCCACAGTGCCACTTCCGGCTTTTTTTCTTTTTTGCTTATGTGGTGCTGAGGAATCGAACCCAGGGCCTCTGGCATGCAAGGCAAGTGCTCTACCACTGAGCCACCTTCCCAGCCCCTAGTGTGCTATTATAATGAAACATTCCTCACCTTTATTTATAACCTGTCTTAAAATAATAAAAATTTCTAGAAACTAAAGCATTTTCTCTCAAGAAAAAAAAAGAATTCTCAGTTGGCTGCCTATAATTCATGTCTGTAATCTTAGTAAGTTGGGCAGCTGAGATATGAGGATCACAGTTCAGGAAAGTCCATGAAACTCTTATAACCAATTAACTAGCAAAAAGATTGAAGCAGGACTGTGGCTCAAGTGGTAGAGCACCAGCCTTGAGCTAAAATACGCAAGGACAGTGCTCATGCCCTGACGTCAAGCCTCAAGACTGGCACACACACAAAGAATTCTCTCATGCATAAATTTTCATTAGATAATTTAAGTAATACATTTAAAAATAATTTTTCTTAGCAATACTGGCTATTTGGCTTTGACTAAAATATCTTGGATATGATGTTAAAATTAACCTTTAATTATGATTTCATATTAAATGTATAACCCTGCTATAATGGGAAACACACAACTGCTTAGATTCAGTTTATAGAATAACTTTTAGAAAAGGGGAAACTACAAAAATTATTGTCATTTCCACTAGGAGTAAAATTTTTCTTTGTATATATACTTCAAGATTCAGTCATGGTGAGCACCTGTGGCTCATGCCTGGAATCTAGCTACTCAGGAAGCTGAAAGCTGAGGATCATGGTTCAAAGCCACTCTGGGCTTATCTCTAATTAACCACCAGAAAACTGGAAGTGGTGCTGAGGCTCAAGTGGTAGAGCGCTAGCTTTGTGCTGAAGAATGTAGGGACAGCTCCCAAGCCCAGAGTTCAAGCCCCATGACCAACCCAAAAAAAAAAAAAAAAAGGTTCATTCACTACCATCAGCCCAATCTCTCTGATTCAGAGTTCTAGCTAGGCTGATCTGGGAATCCAGCTCAGTGGTAAAGCACTTACCTAGTGTGTGCTTCAAGGCCCTGGGTTCAATACCCAACATCACAAGTAAAACAAGCAATAGCACATGTGCATTATATATTCTAATAGCCCTAATATATAGTCTATATGTGTATCTACTACACATGCATGTAAATGTGTATATGTGCACATATATATATATATATACATTGTGCATATATAAAGTCGTATGCAATGTACATACAGATGCAAATTGTGGGTGCATTACACACACATACATATTATGCATATATATGTTTTTCCAAGAACATCATATTTTGAGTTAACACTAGACATTAAAAGGAAAGCTAAAAATTATAGAAGGGCGATATTCTCAAGCTCCCTGGACCATAGAACATATTTCCCTATGTTCCAGACCCTAGGTCTTTTAGCACCCAAGGATGAGATCCACTGCTGAGCTCACATATAGATATACACACTATATATATATAGATATATAGATATAGATAGATAGATATTTAGTGTGTATATATAGATATACACACTATATCTAGTCATGTGAAATCCTTTTTCTTATGGTTAGTATCTCTTAGAATAGAGCAGTGTTTCTCAACTCAGGGTTGGTTATTCATATGCCCCAGGTGTAAACAAAAGAAACTCTCTTAAAATATCAATGTCATTTGAAATGCATGATACATTAAACATTACATCTTAAAATGGGGGAAAACTGTTGCTCTGTTTTAAAGCTACTCAGACCAGCTGTCCACCCTCAGACTTATTGTGCAGAGGGTGAATATCATATAATAGATATGATAGATATTACATATGCATACATATATGTATATACAGTTTGACTTCATATTAATTGAAGCCTTACCTGGGATTATTGATGACTTTCATCAGTGCTTCATACAGCTCTCCTTCAGTAACTGTTTTCCATTCCAGCAAGATCCCCATACCTTTTGCCTGTACGCGGGTCATGGTATCATAATGATCTCCAAAGAGTGGGATTCCCACTACTGGTACACCATGATACATAGTTTCAAAAATACTGTTCAAGCCACCATGACTCAGGAAGGCTTTGATATTTGAATGCCCTAAAAAAAAAGGACAACAAAAATAATGTAAAATATAATTACTTTAGAATTTTCCAGAAACTTCTTTGAAAATCAGTATGATAGTAACCATACATTTCATATATATTTTATTTTTATTACTTCTTTAAAAACCAATACTACATTAATCATATATTTCATAAATACATTATTTTATTCCAGATCTGGGGCTTAATCTCAATGCCTTAAGTGCTATCTTTGCGCTTTTTCACTCTATTACATGAGCCACAGTTCCACCTCTGGGCTCTTGGAGGTTAATTTGAGACAAGAGTCTCATGGACTTTCCTGTTTAGGCTGGCTTTGAACTTAATCCTCAGATGTCAGCCTCTTGAGTAACTAGGATACAAGCGTGAGCCACTAGCTCCTGGCCACATGTATGTTTTTCTTCCCACATGTTTGATTTTTAAAGACATAATTCCACTGATTCTTTTCTATACCAGTGTATGAGAATGATACATGCTCAGGACACAAATAATTGCTTAACTGATATATATCAAATAAAAGTAATTTAAAGTAATTAAAATGTATAGTATTAGCAATAAAGTATAGTATGTCCTTGAAATAGAATTTGACCAACAACATATATTTAAATGATCAGAAATGAATAGGAAGCCAAGGCAAATAAGAAACAAATAATATCAGGTTCAAATGCATTTTACCCAAATTAGACCTCTACTTTCAGATTACCATGCATTATTCATCCATACTAAAGTCAAATGCAGGTTATAGAAATTGTAAAAATGGCTGGGCACTGGTGGCTCACGCCTGTAATCCTAGCTACTTAGGAGGCTGAGATCTGAGGATCATGGTTCAAAGCCAGCCTGGGAAGGAAAGTCCATGAGACTCTTATCTTCAATAAACCACCAGAAAACCAGAAAGAGGCACTGTGGCTCAAGTGGTAGAACACTAGCCTTGAGCTGAAGAGCTGAGGGACAGCACCGAGGCTCAGAATTCAAGCCCCACAACTGACCAAAAACATAACTGTAAATATGTAAGGTTGAAACTTAAGTCAAGAAAGAGTTGAGGGCTCACCTAAAGAGGATACAGCATATAGCACATTTAACATATAGTATATATGGGTTATCACTGTTTACAACATTCAAGTTCTTTCTGTTTTTCTTTTAAGTAACAGACAAGACATTTATTTTTCTTTTAAACCAGGTACAAAACTCAGGTATATTCTCTTAATAAGCAACCTACATCTCATGATGTAGATTTAATCTCTCTCACTTCAGATTAAAGATTTGAACAAAATTTACAAGAAAATTAGATACAGAAATTAGGAAATGCATTATGGACTAAGCAAGAATTATGGCTTACAGAAACAACAGTTTACTAATACATGAGGAAATGATGCATGTGATCATGGTGACAATGAAGCTTGTAGAACATTCCTGCCCCTAAGTGCAATGACTACTGAGTCAATGTCTCTCCATCTCAAATGACTCTTAGTCCTAACTAAAGAATAGCAGTAGAAATAAACTTTGAACTCTGTGTATGTCTGTGTGTATGTATTTATTGGTATTATGTAGGGCTTGAATTCAGGATCCAAATACCACCCCTAAGCTTTTTCACTCAAGACTAGTGATCTACCACTTGAGCCACGGCTCCACTTTTGGCCCTTTGCTGGTTAATTGGAGATAAAAGTCTCACAGACTTCCCTGCTTGGGTGGCTTTGAACCACAATTCTGAGATCTCAGCCTTTTGAATAGCTAGCATTAGAGGTGTGGACCATCAGTGTCAGGCTAACTCTGAACTTTCTTTCAGGCAGCAAACCCTTGTCACTAAGCCTGACAATAAAGAATAAAGCAGAGGTAGTATGGAGAGAAGGAGAGTAATAGAGGGTAAGTAGAGGGGAAAGACAATGATTTGGTTGTCACTTCTCTTCCTGGGGGATTCTTGGATCACAGGAGTCATCAGAGAATCTGCAAAGGCCATGCCTGCAGTTTAGTAAGGACCCCACTACTGGACCCTAGTGTGAAGAATCTGCAGGATCCATGGAGTTGAGCAGGTTCCAGCATGGACCACTGGGTAACTGGCCTTGCAAGGGCCATTCATGATACACGTGTCAGTAACACTCCCAGACTCTGAAAAAGCTGAGCTTCAAGTACTAACTCAGATTTCCTTCTTCTTTCCTACTTTCTATACGCTCCAAAATTCATAATTGTAAAAACATAAAAGACAAAGATGAAAAAAAAACATCAAGTATCACAAAAGGGAATGAATGGTCTTGTGTTCATTTTGCCCCCAATTTATCATTGACAGGTTAGAGCTAGGTGGACAGGAATTATATACACAATTCTTTATAGTTGGTTAGTCAATTTATTAAAGTTGCTATTAGGAGAATCACAGAAGCTTATAGAAACTGTCTTAAAGTAAGATAATAATTAAAAATTTTCCTTTTATTTTTAAGACTAAAATTTTTAAAAATAGTCATTTTTAATGTTAGGTGAAAGCCTTATTGAATGAATATATAGTGGTCAATATTGTCAAAGCCCAATAGCTTCTTTATAATTTCTTTACTCAATATGAAGCAGATAATATAGTATTGTGTTTTCCTAGTTAATGAAAAAAATAAATTTTAATGTCTGTGCTTATTGAACATAGTTAAATTGTTTTGATTCAAATATACATGAAACATATGCTGGTGATAAATGGTTATTTTCATTCTGAGTTGATTATCAGAATCTCAATAAATAAAGAAGTTAAAAAAATTAAATTACTACAAAACCACCTAGTAGTTTAGGCATCTCTAGTAATTTAGGGAAGAATTCAGGCAGATGAGACAACTAAAGTTAAAAATAAATCTACTCAAGCTTTCTATGTTCTTTTTTGTTTCAGAAAAACTAAGACTCATTGATTTCTCTGACACAGCTGTAATTAATGTACAACATAAATTTGCATTTTCATTATTTTTAATTTCTCTACTTTTGCTCAACTTGCCTAATCATGCATAGATTTAGTCACTGCTAATTTAGGTGATTTGCTATGTATTATTTTCTAGATGATTAAAAATTAGAGACTAGCAGAAAATTTTTAATTACAGGCCCCAATTATGACATTTTATAAAGGAGTTTCTAGTAAAGATTTGCAATGTTGGTGTGAAATTTGAAAACTAACATCTAGATAAGAACATAATGAGTCCATCATAAACTACACACACATATTATGAACCTTTCAAGTATAAATATTATGTTGACACAATTAAACTCTTAATAGTCTAGTAAATAATCACATGTGTATCTCACTTACCCAGCAAGTCATTTTGCGGTAACCACTCTATGAGCTTGGTGTTGTTTCCTAGATTCTTTGGTTTGGCTCCAGAAAACCTACACATGGACACCAGACAGTGAACAGTTCAGGAATCAAACTTCACCCACAGTATAAGTTCTTTGGTTAAATTGGTAGTTTCATAGATGTTACCTGATCACATTGTTGATATTCTCAAGAATGAAATCATGCTGTGGTGGCTATGACAATCTAATTGCGATTCTTTGTAACATGTTTTAATTGTATGCTAGCATACTGGACTCAGGGCCTCACACCTTTGCTTGTTTTGTTCTTTTAATTACGCTGGCATGCTACCACGTTAGCCACACCTCTACTTCCACCTTTTTGCTGACTAACTGGAGAGAAGAGTCTCTCAGATTTTTCCTCCTAGGTTTGGCTTCAAACCTCAATCTTTATATCTCAGAATTTTGAGTAGCTAGGACTATAGGCATGAGTGACCTGTGCCTGACTTGGAACATTTTTTTTTTTTTTGTTTAAGGGTAGGTATTAAGGGGAGAGGAGCAGAAGAGTGGAAAGAAGGAAGGGTGAATACTCTCATAATATACACTAATAATAGGCACCAGTGGCTCATGCCTATAGTCACAGTTACTTAGGAGGCTGAGATGTTAGCAGTAGGAAAATCACTGAGACTCTTATCTCCAATAAATTACTCAGAAAAAGCCAGAAGTGGCACTGTAGCCTTGAGCACAAAGAGGTTCAGGGACAGGGCTCAGGCACTGAGTTCAAACCTCAGGACCAACAAAAAAACTAAAAATTAAATTAAAAATAAAAATTTAAAAATCCAGTATGGAAATGGAACAAGGAAACTAGAGGGGCTGGATGAAGTTGAGAGAGATGGGGGAAAAAATGATAGAAGAGGTAACACTGATCAAGATGAATTGTACTCATAAACTGTCATGATGCGTTAAAACCCCTTTGTACAGCTATTTACAGATAGTTTTAAAAATATATTTAAAAAATCTTCCATTGATTAAGAAACATATCTTTACATAAAGATCTATTCTCTACTGTTTCTTATCACCTACTTAGAGAGAGTGGGGTGTGAGGGATACTAGAAGTCACTGGTACCCATAATTGGAAATAGGAAAGGCCAGGCAGAGTCCCAGGGCAGTCACCAGTGCCCTTGTCATCCAGAGCCCAAGGGAAGGCACACAATTTGGAAGAAAGCAGAAAGTATTATTCATTACCTTGACCCTGAAGAGTGGAGAACAAAGAACATAATTGGGCTGTTCTCTGCCTGCACTATAAAAGATAAACCTCAAAGGTGCCTAACTACTAACAGAGTGGCAAAAGTGTGAACCGAACAGATATAACTATCAAAATAAAGCAGAAAGGTGCCTGCTGGGTTAGTCTGAATAGAGAAAGCTCCATGAGACTAGAATCTCAAGCAAAAATCCCTTGGACAATTAGAATCAATTCCATACTCACTGTATGGCTCAGGCAGAAGTGGAGGTAATCCTCACATAGTGAGGAAAAACTCCAAATGTCTGAGTACTGAAAATAGCTTTAGTGACCATTACTCCTAGTCAAGAAACAGATCATTTTTACTACCACTTCCAACAGTGGTAGCATATACTAAATAAATACCTAATAATAAGTAAAGCATTTAGTTCTGATTTTGAAATACTGGGTTGGAAATTCTAGTGTTTAACAGTGCCTCCAAAGGGAGCAAGAGGTTAACCCAGGAATCAGTCTTAATTAGTGTTAAATGATAATGGCCTAATTTCTTACAGAAAGCAATCAAAAATATTTGCTAAGGAGAGAAATGGTTAAATATTTTAACTATTTATTCATCATTCCCATCTCATTCCAAAACTGATTTGAAGGAGTATTTAGAAAATCCTAACATTATATTGAACTATTTTATGGGGGTGGGCAGTACTAAGTTTTGAACACAAGGCTTCATATTCTTTCTTGGTTTGCTTGCTTAACTGGTGCTCTACCACTGAGCCCTGCTTCCAGCCTCACTTTTCATTGGGAATTTTGCCAAGTCTCATAGACTTTTCTGCTCAAATTGATCTCAAACTCTGATCCTCTGGTTCAGCCTTTTGAATAGCTAGGATTGTAGACATGAACCACCATAAAAGGATTTTTTTTAAATCAGAACAATATAGGAGGGTAGAAATCTGAAGGAAACATGAAAAAATGCATCCAACACAGGATAAATCATTCTAAAACATTTCTCTACAAGCCAGAGTTTTCAATCTATCACAGATGTTATGAACTGATTGTTACATTTCAGTACACTGAGAAATAAAGTGAAGCTCAAGGGCAAGCAACTGATCTTGTCAGCAAATCAGTGTCTGCATCTTACTGGGACCTGTGGCTGATACTGCCATCAGAGGGGTGTGTGTGTGTGTGTGTGCGTGTGTGTGCGTGTGTGCGTGTGTGCATGTGTGTGTGTGTGTATCTAGAGCTACACTGTATCCTTGATACAAAGAGAAACTGAAAATCAACAGCAACAGATCAATCTGCATCATTAATGTTGCCTTACCGCCAAATCACTTTTTGAGGCAATCTCCCCAGAGCTCCTGCCAGTTTGTTAGCAATTTCTTCTGATAGATACTTAACTCCAGCACCAAACGATACCAGGACAAAGCCATGTTCATCAGCACTGTTTACCCATCTTTGGAGATCCTGCAAATGGAAAGATGGTAATCAATTTTACAAAGAATGATATAGTTCACATTAGGTGTTTTCAACACCCAAGTTTTTGAGAAACATTCTTCATATATTTTCTTAAATAAGAAGAGCATACAGTAGTTTCCGCAAAGTAAATATTTGCTTAAAAATACTTTACTTGACAATGCTAACTAAAATACAGTAAGGGCATTTTTTCAATACAAATAATAATAACCAAAAATAAGTAGCTAGTAGACTGAGATCTTAATGGTTAGATAATTCAAACATGGTCAGAGATGAATCTAAAGATGTATGCAATGACTCAGGATGAAATCTTAGCTACTCAGTAAGTAGATATTAGAAGGGTCAAAGATCAAGGTCAGCCTGGGACAGGAGAATATAAATAGGAAAATCATAGTCTAAGGACATTCCAAGACAAAAATACTGAAAACAAATGGTGCTGGAAAAATCTGTTAACTACTTGTAGACAACTAAAACTAGATCCTTATATATCACCTAGATCCTTATATATGCACCAGAATCAACTCCAAATGGATCAAATACCTCGGAATCAAAGCAGACACTCTGAAAATATTACAGGATGGAATAGGAGAAACCCTAGGTCTCCTTGGCACAGGCCTAAATTTTCTTAATAGCGACCCAGAAACACAACAAATCAAAGAAAGGTTGCACAAATGGGATTGCGTGAAATTGCAGAGCTTCTGCATGGCAAAGGATATAGCCAGCAAGATCAATAGAAAGCCCACAGATTGGGAGAGGATCTTCACTAGCCATACAACAGACAAGGGTCTCATATCTAAAATATACCTGGAACTCAAAAAATTAAATCCCCCAACAACAAA
>NW_012267286.1:2747621-2749272 GCF_000151885.1 Dipodomys ordii
GGAGGCTGCAATGCTTGATAAGAAATGTACTCATTATCTTGCCCATGTAATTGTAACCCCTCTGTACAGTATGTTCACAATAAAAAAATAAAAATATTAAAAAAACATTTAGGAAAATTGTGTATAAAATTTAAAAAAAAACATTGTTTCATCCCTGTAGGCATGACAGATTCCTAAAACATTCAGATTGAGCGGTTTGGAAGGTGGCTCAGTGATAAGAGTGCTTGCCTCACATGCATGAGGCCCTGGGTTTGATTCCTCAGCACCACATAAGCAGAAAAAGTGCTAGCCTTGAGCTGAAAAGCTGAGGGTCAGTGCCCAGACCCAGATTTCAGGCCCCACAACCAACCAAAAAAACAAAACAAAACAAAAAAACCATTCAGATTGAGAAAATAATGTGTTAACATTCAGTGAATATGAGTAAGTCACTGAATATATGTCAAAGGACCAATATACAATATTGCAAAATTATGAATAAATTTAAAATATCAATTCAAGATGCATGATAATGAACTGTAACATAACATGTTTTTAGAAATTAGTTGACAAAGTTCCAACTTCTTCATGGTAGCTACCCTTTAAGAAACTACCACACTTTTGAATTTGATGTCATATTGAAGGAAAAATCCATAATTTATAAAGGCCAAGGTAAGATTCTCTCTCTTCCCCATGCCATATGTATGGAAGCTGAATTTTCTTGATATATGTCAATTAAAACAATGAGGCAACAGGGTGAATGTAGAGATCAGTCTGGATTACAGAGCTCTTTTCTTTGCTCAGTTATTTTTTGTTTTTTTCTAATTTTGCTTGCCTCATTTAGTTCCCTGGCCTCCTTTCCTCCACTTTCCTCCCTACCTTTTCTCTTCTCTTCCCTCCCTTTCTTCCTCCTTTCTTCCTTCCTTGAGATTTGATTTCCCTCCAGAAGGTCATCATCAAAACCAAAAACAATGGAGATATAAACGTGATTCAACTGGTAGAGCTCTAGCCTTTGAACAAAAGCCTCAAATTATGAGTTCAAATCCTGGTCTCAGGGGAAAAGATGACAACAACAGCAACACAAACAACAACAAATGTTGGAGAGCATGCAGGGAAAAAGGACTTTTAATACATTGTGGGAATGTGAACTAGTGCAACCACTTTGGAAATCACTATGGAGATTTCTCAATAAACTAAAAGTAGAACTATCATATCATCCAGAAATATGATTCTTGAAAATTTATCCAAAGAAATGTAAATCAGGAAATAAGAGGCACCTGAAAATCCATATCCATTGCAGCCAAACTGTAGAAATAGCCTACGTGCTCTAGAAGTGATGAATGAATTTCCTTTGGGTGGTTCTATATATATATATATATAGTTCCCAATCAAAGACAATAACAAAAACAACATCAAAACAGAAACTTCCCACAAGCTATGGCTAATGTAAAACAAATCTCAATTCCCTAAATACAAAAGTAGCTTTAAAAAATAATTGCTAGGGGCTGGGAAGGTGGCTCAGTGGTAGAGCACTTGCCTTGCAAGCCTGAGGCCCTGGGTTAAATTCCTCAGCACCACATAAAGCAAAAAGAAAAAAAGCCGGAAGTGGCGCTGTGGCTCAAGTGGTAGAGCGCTAGCCTTGAGCTGAAGAGCTGAGGGACAGCGCCCAGGCCCA
>NW_012267286.1:2750477-2784652 GCF_000151885.1 Dipodomys ordii
GCCCAGGCCCAGAGTTCAGGCCCCACGACCAGACCAAAAAATAAATAAATAAAATAAATAAATAATTGCTAGAGAACCAATAAGAAACAAATGGAGAGAGGAAGAATGAGTGAATACAGTCATAATACTCAATGTACATGTGTGAAAATAGAAATAGGTATTATTCTTACTGATCCTATCAACATTATACACCAGAGACAAAGAGATAGATGAAGAATATGTATAAGTATTTAAAAATGCAATGTATTTTAGGGATGCTACACTACAAAATAAAATAAATATAGGGCCGGGTCCCAGTGGCTCAAGCCTTAATCTTAGCTACTCAGGAGGCTGAGATCTGAGGATCGAGTTTCAAAGCCAGACCAGGCAGGGAAAATCCTTAAGACTCTTATCACCAATAGACAACTAGAAAACGGAAGTGACACTGTGGCTCAAGTGGTAGCTCTAGCCTTGAACTGAAGAGCTGGGGGACAGTGCCTAGGCCTAGAGTTCAAGCCCTAGAACTGACAAAAATAAAGGGAAAATAAATATATAGCTCTCAACTTGACAATTTTACACATTAAAACTGGTTTAAAAAAACAACCCAGAACATTAGATGCTGATAAAATGGATGATTTCATTTCACTGTGAAAGCCAAAGTTCTATTTTTTTTACATTTAAATTTAAAGTCACTCCTTCAGTTTCAACATATGATTGATAAACTTCACTCCTTATCCTGGATAAAGGGATTTAATAATGTATTCTATTTGGTAAAAAGCAATGTGGAAGACAATCATACCTGAACATTACAAAAGATAGTAAAAGACATGAGAGTGACCATTATGGTGTAGCCAACTATATTTTCCCCAAATAATTAAGGCACTACTGATATTCCCACCTGTCCTCTCAGAAGTTCCCTCTGGAGACAGGGACTCTGTCCACACTTGGGTAATCCAGTGACTTCCCTGATCAATACAGTGTGGAAGAAATAATGCAAGATAGCTTCTTAGACAAGTCCAGCAAAGGATATAGATGCTACTTGTTTCTCTTGTTCTTGGTATATGCACCCTTGATATTCAACCACCATGCTATCAGCAAATGTAGGCCACATGGAGAAAACAGGAGTAGGTCATCTAGTAAATAGCCAGCCAAAGTCTCACCCACCAAGCAGGTGAATGAATGAGCCCAATATTGACCTTTGGCATCTAGAGTCTCTAAGCTGAAGCATCTGACTAGAGTTCAAAATATGTTTTCCTGTTTTCTATCAGTATTCTTCACCTCTGCATAGATTAAAAAGAATGGTTATTTAAATGTCACCAGGGAAGTTTTTACAGCTCTAAACAGTAGATATCTTATTGTCTCTTTGTATGACTCTTGAGAGTCACTAAGAATTTTTAAAACCAAAGAGATTCACATGAAGTTCCAAGTGTATTTTTTCCTCATCTAATCTTGTGACTTTGAACCCTTCTAAGTTATCTCCTCCAATAAAATAAGAAAGTAGATAAAGACACAATAATAGTAAGCTTTAAACCTACAACCTTCACCAATACTTCAATGAAGAGACTGTAATAACCTGACATTTTTCCAAAAGAATTCTGATGGCCACTCTCTCTTCTAAAGACCACAGACACTTCCCAAAGGGAGAAAAATACAGTGCTCTCATTTAATCTGTAGGTAAATTTGTTTCATCACTAACTCAATCATGGTTACACAAACTTTTATTGGTCCTCTTTTATGTGCCAGGCACTAGGTGCCAGAAATATAAAGGAACAAGATATGGTTTCTTGCCCAGAAGTTCAGAGTCCAACTGAAACTCATGGCTGTCACAATCAGCCTAACACTGTGTTAGCCAATTCATATTCCACAGGCATGAGGGACAGAGACCCTAGGAATAAATTCTACATATTCAAAAAGTACATTTACATTTTAAAAAATCTGGAAATTATGCCCTAATTTTCTCCTGGTTTCAGAGTCGTACATCCAAAGAAGTAATCTGCTGACAAGCAATTGAATAGGAAAGCATTTATTATTTATTAAGTTAGGTGAAACATCAAAAAATTCCTTGGCAAAGAAACCTTCCATATATTAGGAAACCTATGTTAATACTGTTATAAAGTATTTGTATTTGGTATTTCTAGGTTAGAAGCCTATCTAGCAAATAAATGCAGAATTCGGCAAAAACTAGTTGAACTCATTTTATTTTCAGGTACTCAAGTAGATTTTTCCAGATTAATGGCAGCACCGGAACCAGCCTCTCCCCAATACTTAATGAAGTTGTACATATAACGGCAGAAGCCGGGCACCGGTGGCTCATGCCTATAATCCTAGTTACTCAGGAGGCTGAGATCTGAGGATGGAGGTTCAAAGCCAGCCTGGGTAGGAAAGTCCATGAGACTCTTATCTCCAACAAACAACCAGAAAACCAGAAGTGGTGCTGTGGCTCAAGTGGTAGAGGGCTAGCCTTGAACTGAAGAGCTGAGAGACAGTGCCCAGGTCCAGAGTTCAAGCCCCAGGACAGACAAAAAAAAACTACAAAAAAAAACAACAAAAAAATATAAAATGCCAGACAAAGAGAGAAAGATATATTACAATCACATTTCATAACCTCATCGATCAATAGATCTGGTATTTCTATTTGATCTTCATAAATAATGGAAGAAATAGGCACAGAAGTCTTGAGATCACTTCTGCCAGGTGGGCAACCTGACAGACTAGAAAACTAGGACATTTTCATGGTCTACATTATCACATGGATAGAACAATTATCCACTGGAAGAGAAGTTAGAAGAAAGGCAAGCAACTTTTCCATTTCACTCCTGTTTTATGTTTCTCCAAATATTCAGGAAGTGAACTCCTCCTGTACAACAAAGCCAATGACCCAGAAGGGTACTGGCTATGGTGCATTGGTCCTGGGATAAAAGAATGTTGGTTACCTCAGGGAAAACATCTGTACCTCAGCCAGAAACAGCCAGATAGACCGTGAGCTCACTGTTTTACTACCTTGCACAAAGACAGCTTAAAGAGTAACATTGCCCCATTTGTTAGGAAATGGAAAGACTTGGAAAAAATTATATTAAGTGAAGTAAACCATGCCCAAGGAAACATAGGTACCATGGTTTTGCTTATGTGCAATAACTAGTATATGTCTGAGACAAGCAGAAAAGGTCAGATAAGTTGATGTTAGGTGAAATGAACCCCAAGATAAGTATTCAGATTTTTTTTCTTTCTTGTGATTGTTTCTAAAATATTTATAAGATGATTTCTTTGTTGCTTTGTATGTCCCTCCCCCATGGTATAACCCCTGCTTTCACTGTATTTGATGTTGGTATACTTTGTGGAGGGGAAGGGCAAAAACAACGTGTTTAAATAGGGATACAGGTGGATTCATTGCAACAATGAGATGTACAAGTCGTTATGTCGAAAAATGAACTTTACAACTTTGGCGGGAGTGGGTCTGGGAGATGGGAAGGGATGGGAAGGAGAAACAAAGGAGGAGGCAACAATATAAGAAATGTACTCATTACCTTGCCCATGCAATTGTAACCCCTCTGTACAGTATTTTTACAATAAAAATTTTAAAAAAGAAAAAAATCTAACACACTGTGTGGGCACACAATGTGAAGACCAGGATAAGAGGAGAAATCCTAGTTGGATCAAGAAAGGACTTTATAAATGAATATATATCAGATATTAAGCACAGACCCCCAGGATTCTCTCTAGGAACGACAGTGAGCAGAACAGGCTTCGATCGGATTATGTCCTATGGTGACAGTTTAATAAAACTAAATTTTCGATTTCTTTGCTTTCCTTCTATTCTAATACCATGGTTTCTAATAATACAATTAACCACTGTGCTCCTACAGCAGACTTGGAATAACCAACTTTAAAATATGCTTTCTCAACAATTTCCTTTTAATCTAGTTTCTGGGCCCTCTAATAAATATTTGCTCCTAAGCCCTACCCAGTGTGCTTACAAGTCTTATTTCTGAAATCTCAAGTCAATTCCCAATGATACCAACTTCTTAATACTGATTTACTTTTATTTTTAGCTTCATCCATAGAAAAACTTTCACTCGTTCAATCCCCACTGACATCCAAGAATAATAATTATTATTATTTTTACTCCATCCTCTAAACTACAGTTTACATGCTCCTAGCTTATCCTATCCCACTGTGGTGATTTTGCTAACTGATTCCCCACAAATGATGGTAATTCCATCTACCCAAATTCAACAGATCTTCAAGGTAAACACTCACATGTCACTTATTGGATCAACCCTTGTTTCATCTTGCTATATATAATAACTAAATCGATATCTCTCTTCTTTGAATGTCCTTTAAGGCACTGCTCATGCTTAAATTGCCCACTCAATTGCATGTATACATGCCAGTTCTTTTAGGAACTGATTTCAAGACACCCAAACAGTATATATTGTTCATAACATATATATTCAATAAACATTCATTGATAACTTAAATTTTTGTTGCTTTTTTAAAAGCTAAATTTCACCATTTTTATAAACTTATGCAAAACATCATCAACTTAAAAAATAACTTCATTCCCAAGTTATCTCTTCTTCAATCTATATGCATTTTCCCAGGATATTATTGGCTATATCTGGTTATTTGGAATAGATGAAGTTACACTTCATGCTCTTTAATTCCATCCCAGGGCAATAGGCTACCAAAGGACTCCTGAATATTATCAACCACACTGAGGAAAATGTGATAGAGGGGTATTTGTGAAGGTAAAAAAGAAATATAAGCCACAAATTGCATGAACAACTTCCCCTTGCTATCCTAGAGCTCAGTACTGTTTTTTTTCAAGGATATTCCCACTTACTGCTCCAACTATAATTCAAGTGAATTGTTTCCCTATCCCACACCTATACAACTAATAAACTTTCAATTCAATTCAATTTCACTATATCCTTCTATCTTCCTAAATTCAAAGGTCTAATAGTCGGGATAAAGGCATACATTTCACACTTGTACAAGGTTTACTTTAATATAAACAACAGAAAGAAGAGGGGCAAGAGGAGGTTATGTATCCTAAGTCCTGGCTCTGTCTTTTCCATTTTCCCTTGGGTCTTAAACAAAATTGCAAAAACTGAAATACCACTAAAATACACGACTTCATCTTTTAAAGGAGACCATCTGCATCCTAGTGATATTTTTACAGCTGAAAGAACAAGAGTAAACGAATGAATACAACACCTTATTTTATGCCATGAACAGCACATACTAGGCACTCAGTTACTGAGCATTTAACAAGATCAATGTAGATTTTCATTTGTTCTTTAGTTAGAATTTTACAGATGTGTTCTTTCTAGTCTGAGCCTGTTCTGCTAACCTTGTTCTTTGATTTGGCTCCTCGGACTGTGCATATTTTGCTTTCAAAATTCTCCTATAGATCCCCTTAAATAAACAGCCACATATTGAATCATGCAGCATAGACAGCTGAATAAACCAGCACTCCTCACTTCAGTACACAAAACTCCATTTTAGTTATTTCACCTATCTCATGTCTGTGTTAGCTTGTGAACAATTGGATTTAAGTTCATTGTTTAATTTTCTGTTGGTGGATATATTTATTTCAATAAACATATGCTGCTTTAAGATGGCTGGATATACATTTAATGATAACTTATAAGTTCTTTTTTATGCAAAAGAAGGTTTTTTACTTTGTAAACTACTATCTACAGACCTCTCAGGGAAGCTGAATGATTTCTGATCACTATCCCAACTCAGTCAGAGCAAAAAACAAGTATATTAAACACATTGTTAGATTTTCTTATTAATAGGACAAAACTTTTCTGGCATTCTGAAAGAGGAACTAATAGCTTGTGGATATAAATGGCTGAAAAAATAATCAGCAAAGGTTAATTTGAGTCAAAAAGGCACATTCAGCCAGACATTGGTGTAGCTGCTCTTATAATTTTATTAAATCCATGAGAATCATGTTAATAAGTCTTAAAAGAAGATTATTGCTCAGGATACAGGTAGCACCAGTTCCATTTCCTTACAAGAATACTAAGCTCTTTTTCTTCCTTTGATATGAATTTATTTGCACTTCAAACTATGAAATTTCCTGTTCTGACATCTCAAATTCACATAAAAGCTATTGGTTTAAAACAAAAGATGGTGGGGGAATAATTTCAGATTACATTACAGATATGTATGAAGATGGCATAAGGAACCTGAATAAAAGCTGTGGATCAATAGAGAATTGTAGGAGGAAGAGAAAGCAATTGAGTTGTTCTGAGCAAAAGGTAATATATGTGCATCTGAAATGCCATTGTAAGACCCTTTGGTGTCACTGTCTTTGATGCGGATGGGTCCTGACTGGACAGGGGAGGGCTGATGGAGAAAGTGAATGAGGATGAATATGCTCAAAGTATTTAAGTTGTATGCATAAAAATAGAACAACAAAACTTGTTGAAATTGCTTTAAAAAAGGAGTGGAAGGGGAAGAGTTATATTGGGTGATTTGGGTTGGGATATGTTGCATGTGTGTGTGGAAATTCCATGATGAGACTCCTCTTGCATGATTAAATAGACTAATAAAAATTTAAATTAAAAACTGTCAGCCCTAGCCGGGGGCCAGTGGATCACACCTGCAATCCTACTCAGGAGGCTGAGATCTGAGGATCAACTTTCAAAACAAGCCCAGGCAGGAAAGTCCGTGAGACTCTTATCTCCAATTAACCACCAAAAAACCAGAAGTGGTGCTGTGGCTCAAGTGGTAGAGTGCTAGCCTTGAGCTGAAGAGCTGAGGGACAGTGCCCAGGCCCAGAGTTCAAGCCCCACAACTGGTTAAAAAAAGACAGCTGTCAGCCCTGTAAATTTTATATTTCAGTGCACAATGGGTATTTTTTTGTGTGTGTCTAAAGAAAATAAGAAGACTAATCCAGGCTACAGAGAAATTTAAACCTAATAATCATTTCAAATCTTACTGTGTCTGTTTCAGATTCCAAAAGTCTAATAAACAGATTCCTTTCTCATTTCCTGTAACTAGTCACCAAAATGACTTTATTCCAATGGTGAATATCTCATTTCATGAACCAGTAAATATTATCAACATGGTCTTTATATCACCATAACTCTAGTCAAATAAGAGTATAAAAAGATACTTGTTTCTAAGATACAATGGGGTTTATAGACAACACATAATATTTTTGCTTTTAACTTGTTTATTATTAATGTTTTCTAGGTTTAACATTCTTTTAAATTATCAAATAATTTCCTCATGACTTCTGAGAATATGAATCTATGATTGGGTGACTCAGGGAAGTCAATCAGACTGACATTGATACAATCCAACTTCAATTATTGCTTTGCTTATGGGAACAGAAACAAAGTGAGACTGAACCAAGAGAATAAGATCTCTGAAAAAAAACTGGAGGAGAGGGAAGGAATATATGTTGTATATATGGGGATACCCTTTGTGAAGTTAGCAGTGCTACCAAGAGCAGAGTTTTGCAGTTCTTTTGTCATCAATTGATTATTAATTGACAAAGATACATTGTAAACATATTCACCTTCTACTTATCCTTTCTGAAGAATATGGACTTTGCTACTCAATTTAAATTTTGCAGCAACCTTCTGAAGTCTAGCAGAATGTCTCCACAAGAAATTACTTCTTGATACCAATATCAACCAAAACGTTGGGGGAAAAAAAAGCAAGGCTTTCCAGTGGAGATGACCCATCTTTTCCTTTTATTATAAAAGTTTTCTAGGATATAGATCTTTGAATTAAAATTCAGCAATTTAAGATCCAGGAACATTAAATTAAGTATTCTTTTTAACTTTTAACACTTTGAAAATATCTCTTACTTTGCATGGCAGCTAGCATTCAATAGCTATACTTTATTACTCTTGAAAAATATTACAGAAGTGAGAACCTACTAATTTTTTATCTTCTTTTTTTTTTAATCAGGGCGGGGGGAAGGGGGTACCTTGAACTCTGGGCCTGGGCACTGTCCCTCAGCTCAAGGCTAGTGCTCTACCACTTGAGCCACAGCGCTGCTTCCAGTTTTCTAATGGCCTATTGGAGATAAGAGTCTCATGGAATTTTCCTGCCTGGGCTGGCCTTGAACTGTGATCGTCAGATCTCAGCCTCCTGAGTAGCTAGGATTACAGGTGTGAACCACAGGCTCCCAGTAGATTTTTAATCTTCTAATATAACCTTCCATGAATGTTACCTATCTTGGAAATTAGTGAGAAGAAAAATACAGAAATACCACATTTAATTGAAGTCAACCATTTCTTGTACCCAGTGAGGCATTCACCATCTCTACTCTGCTCCATGATTTCCATGCAATCCCCTTTCACCAGGCTGTTTCTGAAGCTACTTCCATTTAACAATGAAGCAGTGAGTCTATTGTGTGCCAGATACTTAACACAATTCACCTTGTTCATTTTCACAATAGGATTATATTTCTCGTTCCATAAAGAAGTTGAGGATTCAAAGAAATTAAGAATTTGCACAAAGTCTAACAATAGTAATTGTGAAGCTATCATTAAATCTCAGTCGATGCTATATCAAAAAATATACTCCTTCCGGTAGCACCAAGCAGCCTTTTAGTTGATTCGGATAAGATGGCTTAAAAAGAAAAGAAAAACTGCACTATGATATTACAGAAAAAGTGAAATGAGTATGGGTTGGCACATCTGTAATTCCAGCTACTTTTGAAGGTGGACACAGAAGGATTTTGAGGTTAGTTCAGGTAATTAGTGAGATTTTTTTTCTCAAAACACAAAATAAAAACAAAAGGCCTGGGTGTGTAGCTCAAGTGGTACTCATCTAGGCAAAACAAAGAAATAGAAATATTAATTATTATAGGACAGAACTTCATTCCCTTGACATCATCCTCAGGATACATAATCCCTCTTCCGCTCTTTGCTTCAGCTGTATCTAGGATTAACAGGAATGAGAACAAGAGAGCCAGGGACATCAGAGGGTTTGCAAGGTCAGTCTTGAAGGTGGCAGCTTTTCCTATATCTTTATAGAAGGGCATGGTTAGTGCATCACTCAACCATGACCCTTGGAACACAGCCTGACCCTGAATATGTGTTCATTGAATGAATGAGTGAATGGGGTCTGGCCAAGAAGGTGGCAAAAGCCACAGCCAATGGCTCATGCCTATAATCCTAGCTACTCAGAAGGTTGACATCTGAGGGTCCTTTGGAAATCCAGCCTCTGAAGAAAAGTCTCTCATCTCCAATTAATCACCAGAAAACCAGAAGTGGAGCTGTAGCTCCAAGTGGTACAGCACTGGTCTTGAGCAAAAGAGCTCAGAGACAGAGCCCAAGCCCTGAGCTCAAGACCCATGACTGACTACAAGGAGGAGAGAGGAGGAGTTTCTACAGATGGTTCTCCTTTACTTCCTGTCAGGGTTGACCTTCACAGATGGAATCAACAATGGAATCACAGAGGGTGGAAAATATCCTACAGAATGTATGCCAGATCCTTGAGAACTATAAATTTGATTCCATATTACCCAGCACCCTACAAGAGTCCCCTTTTCACATAGTAGGTCCTCAATATGGACTGTTCAATAAGTGACAGAATATGTTGACACAGATATGAAGGACTGGGCATTTTATTTTGAGAGAATGATGCAATTTCATCAGCCAAGATGTCCATCAGCTTTGGAAGTCTGTGAGGCCTTGGAAATCTACAGGGAAGATGGATAGGAGATTAGAAGATCTAGCCCACGAAGTATGTAAAAATAGCAATTGGATCTGAGTACAGGTGGACAATAGCCACACTAGAAAACCGAGAAAAATCACAAACATGACAGACAACATTCACTACTCAAACAAACAGCTCTTGGGAGGGATTCATTTTCTAATATTATAGAGACTGTGCATAATAGTTTTAAGCACAAAAGCCTTCATTCCTTGTCACCAGAATTAGCTTAACAAACAATGACTGAGAGTGAATTGTCTCATACATAGTGACATGTAATAATTCAATGAATTATTCAATGAACAAAGGAGGAAGGACAGAGGAATGGCCCCTAAAATTTGCATGGGCTGGAGTTTTTCTCACCACTGCTTTCAAGAACCTTTAGTTACTGGCTTCCCAAAGATTTTTATCCTAAGTGGGGATCAAGCCTAGGGAGTGTTTACAGATCAGAAAGAGAGAACCAAATAAAAATAACTACGAACATCCCAGGACCCTGAAGTCCAAAGCTCATATGGTCCATGCTCCTTTCTGCCATATGATAGTCAATTCTGCCTCACAATCTGTTGCTTATGTTCTTTGTATATTTCCAAATAAGTTAATATCAATAGTAGTTCAATGTTCGTCTCTCATAAGATTTAACTTCTATGTCCCTAGGAGCTAGCAGATTCTTTGGATGTCAGAAGTTTTCAATGTGCAGTTATTAAACAAATTCCTGAGTGAGCTAAATTTTTCTAAGTGTTATTTCCTGGTCTGATTACAATGCTAAAAAGAGCATCAGCATATACAGGCTGTTCTGAAGTAAGAAAAGGCAGTATCACATAGTTTTCTATCCATACAGTAAAGATGATTTCAAGTAATCAGTTGGCAATTGAAAACACATAATCTGGTAACATGAATCTAGTAGAAAGTCTGCATGAGGTTACACATCTTAAACTGTAATTCTTAAAGCTAATTCAGTGCAAACCTTTGGCTCTGTAAATGAATTAACTGGGGCTATCTTGATGTAGTTGTTCTGGCTCTCTTAACCAGAGTACAAATACAGTTATCTGAAGCCTGTTGTGAGTCGCCTCATTCTGGAATTCTACCTGTGCATGAGAACTAACGTCACTGCTGACTTGTATAAAAGGAGCTCCTCTCTTCTTTCCATGATTGTGCACAAAGAGCACGTTTAACACATGGATTTAATTACTATTTGTGCCCCTGTGATAGAGTGTTGTCCTCAGGGTCTGTGACAATAAATGGACCCAAAAGGCCTACCTGTACCTTTTGAGTTACTTTTTTATGTTGCAATTCCTTATTCTCCCACAATTAAACAATTACATCGACAATAATGTTAGCTATGTTCACTGCTTTCGGCATGCCTGCTTTAAAATTTTATTTGCTCTTTTATTGTTGTGTAGGTTTGGAAATAAAACAACCAGGCATTTTAGAAGGTACAAAATTGGAACCAATTAATTACTAAGAGTGGCTCTTGAGAGTTAATTGAATGAACTTCAGTCCATGGGTTTTCCACATTTATTTTACCTCCTCAAATAGTTTTTTAGTTTCAATCTCTTGACTGTCATTCGGATAAGTCAAAGCTTGTTTGCTATTTCATTTATTAGGAAAAATGGCGCTGAAATTCCAGGTCCTTATTTCTTAACTAAAAGTTCTTTTAAAAATGCAGTTCATCATAGTGGACATTGTGAGATATATGTATCTGTGCACCTATCTGTATATAATGTATTATTTTATTCACACTGTATTTTCTACATAAAGCTGCAATAGTTTTCCCTTTTATAAATAATCTTTTAATTTATAGATACAAATATTTTATCTATTCTATAATAAATCTGGGGAGAGAAAGGGAGAGAAGTAAAGATAGAATGAATAAATGTCTTAGGGTTTAAACTCAGGGCTTCAAGATCTATTGCTCTCTCTCGCCCATAGCTGGTACTCTACCACTTAAGGCAAGCTTCTACTTTTGACTTTTTAGTTGGAGATAAAAGCCTTTCAGGTTTGTCTGCCGGAATTGGCTTTGAACTTCAATCTTCATATCTAAGCCTCCTGAGTAGCCAGGATTATAGGTATGAACCACCAGTGTCCAGCTGAATGATTCTGATCTAAACAAAATTAGTGTTCTCTTCTTTTACAAATAAGAAAACTTCATCTGGAAAGTTCATGTGCAAAATTCCATGAAGACAAAGCTGTTGATGGCAAAGTTGAGACCCAAATTCATAGGTCTTGAGCTTAGATTCTTCTGGTCCCGAAAGGACATAGTTTGGACAATAGGAATTGGTGAAGCAGAGATAGACTACTAAGGCCAGAAGATGTGTACTTGCTCAATGTCAGAAAAATCAGTATTTCACTACTTCCCAAAAAAGCATTATTTCTAAACAAACACACATTTTCAAAGGCATCTGTACACTTAAATATTTTAAATGTATGAAGGTATTTTCTGCACACTTTACCTTCTCAATGTGACATTTGTCTGGCCTGTATTCTTCTCAAACTTAAAATCCAAAGTTAAATAGACAAACTGTTGAACACCCATTACATCAGCACAGTTTGGCAAGCACATAGAATTTTGCTATTACTTCTTAACTCACTGAGATGTGAAGGGCTACAAATAAGTTCAAGCTTTTGCAGTACAATCCTCCATGAGAATATGTCATAAGAACTTATTGGGATGCCCAGAGCATGCCTGCAATTTTCAATACTATCATCTTATAGGCAGTTATTGATGAAATTAACCTAGGAGTTTATATTGATTCTTGTAACTTAAGATTCTTGTAACTTCTGACCTCCAATTTAAGGATTAAAAATATTCGCTATTACTAGAAAGGCTATTATGATAAATTGTTCACAGTAATCAACAAGTAACACTGAAAAAGAAACTGTATTTTTAATGAAAGAAGAGAATATTGAAGCATTAGGCAGCCTGAAATGAGGTTAATTGAGGATGCTACAGTTAGACTCTGGGCCAGAGGATGTTGTAATAAGATTCAGGGCTAAAAAAGCAGGAGATGGACACCGTAGGAAGTTTGTGTACCTGAAGGAAAGAAGTATGTTGAAAGGAAGAAGAATAGAGAAAAAAACTCAGCAAAGAAATTAGAAGACAAAATACACACTTAGAAATTTTGACTGAAGTTGATTGCATTTTTAAGGCATTTTTGTGAAAGGAAGATGTTAGCAAGTTACTCCTACTGCGTTAATGTTTTGTTGAAGATTGCCTGATTTAGGAAAATGCTTATTAATGAAACCTCTAATGTGTAAAGATTACTCATTTATGTTTCTCAAACAAAAATGGTATTGTATCAACTTCACTGGGTATGCTTTGTCTGTTCTGACTTTCTAATTAGCAATTCTTCGCATGATTAAATGCTAAATACACAGCTGTGTTAGGCCTCGGCTGGTAGTAACCAGTAGTGCCTAATACTGCCTTTTTAAAGAGAATAACAAAAGTACTCAAATCCTGGGGATAAAACTTGGAGGCCCCATTCAGTAAGGTTATCAATATAAGCACTGATTATACATACTATGTGAATAAAGCCAAACACTGAGTAGTAAATGTCACCTCTGTTGAAAAGTTAACTCTGAGCCAGGTAGAAAATGACTAAGTAATTTGTTCAGTTAAAATGACATGTAGAATATGTTACATGTGATTTCTATTATCATCATTTTTAAAGACCTTAAGTGATTACTAAGCAAGTCTAGTAGAATAAACTGTACTTATATACATTAAGACATTGTTATCAGAATCCAGTGTAGGATGGCCACTCCATGCCATATAACTCAATTAATCCTCACAACTCATTCAGAGATGTGTTATTACTTTATAATCTTGAAATGCTTCTAAATTGATTGTAAATGGAATTCTGTTAAAAAATCATTCCCTAGAGGAACATGTTATTTGTGTATCATATTGTATCACTTTTTAACATGTTTAGTATTCTCCAAATAAATTATGTTTTTGCCTAAGATTTAAAAATAAAGTATGCATGTCTAAAAAAATCCAAAGAAACCATCTAATAAAAAAAAAATAGAAGCCAGGTGCCGGTGGCTCATACCTGTAATACTAGCTAACTCAGGAGGTTGAGAACTGAGGATCGCGGTTCAAAGCCAGCCCAGGCAGGAAGGTCCCTGAAACTCTTATCTCCAATAAACCAAACCACCAGAAAGCCGGTAGAGGGCTAGCCTTGAGCTGAAGAGCTGAGGGACAGCACTTAGGCTGAGAGTTCAAGTCTCATGACTGACAAAAAAAAAATAGAGTAAGTTTAAAAACAAAAACAAAATCCCCAGCAGCTTAAGAATCACACAAGCAGGTAAAGTCACAGCCAAATCCCCACTTTTGTGCAACCAGTTTTTGTACTTGTAAGATCTTTTGTTCTGTGAGAAAACAACTTAAAGGAATACAAGTTTTAAAAATAACCCCTGTGTATTTTTCAATTTTATAATATAGGTATATATCTACACACACACACACACACACACACACACACACACACACACATTGCATTGAACTGTGGGTAAACTCAAGTAAAGCTTCAAAATGAAATTCAAATCCTTTGCAAGACTCAAGGCCTAACCTGACACAATCTCTATTCATCTGTCTAAACAGGAACCACACTCTCTTCTAGCCCCATGCTATCTTTTCAGGTCCCCAGTCTTCCTGGGTCTTTAAAATACTAGGACTCTTCCACTTCTGAATGGGGAACTGTCTCTCCACTGGTTGACTCCACCTTTCTTCCGCTTCACTGGCCACCTTTTCTAATGCATCCTATGGGTGCCTTACACGGTACCTCAGCATTGAATTGATGCATCTTATTAATTTGTTTATATCGTTATTACACACACAAACACACAGAGGAAAGCAAGGCAAAGCAGAAGCAGCACAGAGAGAAAATCTAATTTGCACTTAATGTTACTACCTCAATATTTGGCATATACTGGGACACAAGAAATTCCCATCAAGGGCTGGAAGGTGGTTCAGAGGTGGAGTGCTTGCCTTGTATGCATGAAGTCCTGGGCTCGATTCCTCAGCACCACATAAGCAGAAAAAGCTGGAGTGGCACTGTAGCTCAAGTGGTAGAGTGCTAGCCTTGAACTGAAGAGCTCAGGGACAGTGCCCAGGCCCAGAATTCAGGCCCCACAACCGGCAAAAATAAAGAAATTCCCATTGAACACAGATCTAAATATCTGTTAAAACTCTTTCTTGGGTAGTCATCTCTGTGTGGCTGCAAAACCCACTCACCATCAGACATATGGAAATGTTTTAAAAGGATTTTACACTGTAAATGTGAATGGAAAACCAGTTTGGCTGTTCCTCCTCATAGCCTGAAAATGCTCAAAGGGGGATTTAGTTTCATAGTTTTAATAATATTTATAAGCCATGTGGATTGTTTTCCAAAGATAAAGCATCTGAGGGTTTCATTCATTTAATTAGTGCAATATTTATCCCAATTTGCAAAGCAAATAGAACAAATGCTGTGTCATTTACAATTTGAAGTTACATTAATCCCAAATGTAAGTATTAAGGCCTGTACTTAGCAAAATACTTCAGTACAAGGTAGTATGCAAGTGATTAAGATATAAATGGTATGTCAGCTTTCAAAGTATTTTGCTTCCTCTTACTAGAAGTAAAAGGTCCCATGGTTTCCCTTATTTGAAATAACTAGTATATGTCTGAGTCAAGCAGGAAAGGTCAGATAAGTTGATGTTAGGGGAATGAACCCCAAGATAAGTATTCAAATGTTTTTTTGGGTTTTTTCCTTTCATGCAATTGTTTCTAACATATTTATTAATTAATTTATTTTTTGTCAGTCGTGGGGCTTGAACTCTGGGCCTGGGCGCTGTCCCTCAGCTTTTCATCTCAAGGCGAGCGCTCTACCACTTGAGCTACAGCGTCACTTCCGGTTTTCTGGTGGTTTATTGGAGACGGTCTCTCTCCTGCCCGGACTGGCTTTGAACCGAGATCCTCTGATCTCAGCCTCCTGAGTAGCTAGGATTACAGGCAGGTGTGAGCCACCAGCACCCGGCGTTTCTAACATATTTATAAGATGATTTCTTTGTTGCTTTGTATGTCCCTCCCCCACGGTATAACCCAAGCTTTCACTGTATTTGATGTTGGAGGAGAAGGGAAAAAACAAATCGTTTAATTAGGGATACAGGTGGACCCATTGCAACAATGAAATGTACAAGTCGTTATGTCAAAAAAGGAACTTTGCAACTTTGGTGAGGGCTGGGGGGAGGATTGGGTGGGAGGAGGGGAGGAGTATGGAAAGGGATGGGAAGGGGAAAAAAAGAGGAGGCAACAATACTTGATAAGAAATGTACTCGTTGTCTTGCCCATGTAATTGTAACTCCTCTGTACAGTATTCTTACAATAAAAAAAAAGTTGTAAAAATATAAAAAAAATCTCACTGGAAAATTTTAAAAATTAGAACTTAGTCTTTTCTTAAAGATCTTTGTAATTTTTTTTCAATACTATATAAAGTCCCTTTCTCTATGAGTATTAAAAAATCCAATTCCACAGGCATTAGGCAGTTGCTATACTCAATGAAATATAAGGTCAGGCCAACTTTATTTTGACTAGTTTATTTATATTATGGAGTCAGATAATTTTAAAAAAAGAAGTAAACAAGGGAAAATAATCTCTACAATATAGCATTTTGTACCCTTCTTCCATCTGGGACAGCGTTGTTCTCTTGAAAAACTCCTCACTTAGCCTAGTGCCAGTTCATGCCTATCATCCTAGCTACTCAGGAGGCAAAATTCAATGCCAGCCTAGGGAGGGAAGCCTGTGAGACTCTTATCTCCAGTTAACCTGCATACAGACAGAAGTAGAGCTCAGGCTCAAGATACAAAATATCAGCCTTGAGTAAAAGAACCTAAGAGACATCATGAAGGACCTGAGTTCAAGACTCAGTATCCCAAGGCATAGTGCATGCACACACATATGCACGCACACACACACACACACACACATTAGTTTTAATTTATATGCTTTATTGGTTTCATTAGAATCCCATTATCAACTTTAAATCTCATGAAATAGCATAACTTAGATCTATAAGGTATAATTAAAATAGCCTCTATTTTCCATACCCTGGAACAAGCCTTTTGTCCAAACAACTCTCATGTCTCAGACTAGATACTTCATTCACTAATGGTGAGATCAATTTCCAATCAGTGTATGTAAAAGTAAGTAATTCCACTTCTTGAATCAATATTCAATATTGTTTGTCAAAAGCTGTAGTTTCATTCCTTGGTTTCATGTTTGTCAAAAGCTGTAGTTTCATTCCTTGGTTTCATCCTTCTTAGAATGTATGCAAAAGAGCAATGGCAAAAATGCATTATACTCATTAATTGACATCTTGAATTGAAATCCCTTTGAACAACTACTTAAAGATAATTTTTAAATGATTAAAATTTAAATATGAGATTTAAACTGGATTGATTTCTATCAACTCACATAAGAGCAAAAGTACAAATAGTTTCTTTCTTTGGACACTCATACTATGCACAAACTTTGATATCAGTTATGTAAGATTAGAGAAACTACTGTTTCTGCATAGTCTTATACTTGATTATATGTGGGTAAATGATTAATATGAGTGACAAAATGTGCAGGTATCTTGATAAGCTAATCAGTAGCAAAACAATCCATACTTCCTTCGGCTTGCCACAAAATATCTATCAGGGGCTGGGAAGGTGGCTAAGAGGTAGAGCGCTTGCCTTGTATGCATGAGGCCCTGGGTTCGATTCCTCAGCACCACATAAGCAAAAAGAAAAAAGCCGAAAGTGGCACTGTGGCTCAAGTGGTAGAGTGCTAGCCTTGAGCTGAAGAGCTGAGGGACAGCACCCAGGCCCAGTGTTCAGGCCCCATGACCGGAACCCCCCCCGCCAAAAAAAATCTATCAGGCATTGTGTAAGTCCCTCATGTAATAAGCAAATGTACTACTCTTTTGTCTATTCTATATATTTTCAGAAAAGAAATAAAATTAAAATGAATGCAGCAGACCTTAGCTATTCTAGACTTTCTTTAGGCTCAAACATTATGAGAGGTCCTAAAAAAAGGCCTTTTAGAAAATTTTGTGCCTTTCTTCCCAGATTGTGAAATTCAAATCCTACTATCAAATCATCACTAGACATCTAGAAAACTTAATCTACTCCCTGTGTAAAACACCAAAGCAAGGAACAATTAGGCTATTATTAGTCATCCGTGTGTTCTCAGAAACATCTAGCTACACCCTCTTGATTTAGTGTTTGTGACCACTAAAAATAAATTTGAGAAACTTTTTCATTGAAAAGCCCTAGAGTTTATTATCTCAGATAAAACTGCTAGAGTAAACCTCAAAAAAGTAAAGAATGCCTGAGAGAAAGAAAGAGACATAACATCCTTCAAAATACTCCCTATCCAACAACTACAGATTGTCCTCTGACAAGAAAACAGTCCATGATACTTAGAACCCAAAACTTCCTATACTGATCATAGCTATCTCTATGTATCACATTACATATAACACATGTTCATGCCATATATGTGTGCCTGTGAGACCCAAATAAGAAGACACAAAACAGTACAAATAACAAGTGTGCTTTCAAGGGAATCACTATATGAAGTCAAGGACAGGGAAGCCCTACAAGTGTCAAGTAAGAAATTAAGGATGATTACATTCACGTGGAACTGAACTTTCATTGAAGAAGAGGATTAGGCTCTTCTCTAGGACCAACCCATAAGTGTGATTGACATGGACTTTCCAAAGGATTGAGACATCACTCTGCATGTATGATAACCCATGATCACCTGGAGAAACCCATGGGATGGAGAAGAGGGAGAAAAATGTCAATACAAAGAGTCTGAGGCCACCCACTTTCACCTCTGGAAGTGTCTTTCTGTCCTAGTAAATTATATAGTCATAACAGTCAATGCATATCCTATGAAATTAACAAAATTGAGGGGAGAGATGGAGTTGGGAGAGAAGGGAGAGAATGATAAAAGGAATGACATTAATCAACATATATGTTGTATTCATAAACTAATTTGTCAAATATTAAGTCTTTTGTTCAATTACTTAAAATTACAATAAAAATAAACAAACAAAAAGAAATTAAGGTACAACAAAACATTTGAGTACTGTCTTGTGTGAGGCTCAAAACAAAAACGCCAAAAATGTACTGGAAAGCTATATCTGAAGTGAAATAATGTTGTGAAACTATAAAGTATAACAGAGCCTGAGGTATCAGTCCGCACTTACACTACCATTCAATAAACAAGTTGGAACTGGAGTTATGGCTCAAGTGGTAGAGAATGAGCCTTGAATGGAAAGCCAAGCAAGGGCATGAGAGCCTGAATTCAAGCCCCAGTCCTGGCACAAAAATAAAAACCAAAGCAAAAGCAACACTAACGAAATTAATGAAATAAGAGAAATTGGAGGGGGAACAGGGCAATCAGAAGATTCTTCTACATGCAGTTTTCTTCTTCAGTCAGGTGACTGAAAAAGAAAGACATTGCACAACCAA
Organism: Dipodomys ordii; assembly: GCF_000151885.1. Lineage (NCBI taxonomy): Eukaryota > Metazoa > Chordata > Mammalia > Rodentia > Heteromyidae > Dipodomys > Dipodomys ordii. The sequence goes on from NW_012267286.1 coordinate 2,769,654, forward strand.
AATCAAAGTAAGCTGACACAGAGAACTATCTCTCGGGAAAGATAAAGAGTTAAGAAGAAAGGTTGATATTTCTGACATTTAAATGACTTAGTTAAGGAAAAGACAGATTTGCTTACTAAATCTTTTCAGAACTCCTTCTAAAATCTGATTTTATCTATCTTTATGCAAGAGAGCATTATTTCACAAGGTGACTGTGGTGGAGACTATTGAGGAATTCAAACTAGACTCTGATACAATCATGAGTGATTGAGATAAGCAGAGGTTAAACCCCATTCTTTATAGCTGTCAGAGAACACAAATGTGCCCTGTTAACCAGTGATTTAAAGTGCTAGCACTGTGGATATGGAGATGGACATTTCTATGTTTCAGTGTTATAAGAAATATGTAAAAGAAATTCTGTGTGTATGAGAGAGAAAATGAATGAATGAGAAAATGAGCAAATATGATTGTGTTGGTTGTGTGGTGCTGAGGAAATCCACAGTCTTCTGCCTGTAGACAGGTAGTCTTTTACGGAGTTATATACTCAGCACATGATATTTAGTCATAAGTCTGTTATAATTGTAATAGAAAGTCCAAAGGTCATATATACCAATCACCTTATGATCCTATGTAAAACAAGCTGCAAAAAAACATTATCCTTATCTGATATCTATAGGTGAAAATATGTATAAGCTCATCAAGGCTTTGACAGACTTGTTTATACTTAGTGCTCAAAGAGTTGTTGGGTATAGCTATTTTCAGAGCTAGAAACAAAATAGAAATAGCTTCCATAAATGAAATTATGGAGTAAGACCTAAGTTTCTTGGTTAATGGAATTAAATGAAAGTCAGTCTGAAATTAGAAAAATCACTACAATATATAAATATATGCACCATTTCTGTTAGTCTTTTTTTTTTGGTTGGTTGTGGGGCTTGAACTCAAGGCCTGGACGCTGTCCCTGAGCTCTTCAGCTCAAGACAAGCACTCTATGATTTGAGCCACAGCACCCCTTCTGGTTTTCTGATGGTTAATTGGAAATGAATCTCACGAACTTTCCTGCCCAGGCTGGCTTTGAACTGCAATCCTTCGATCTCAGCTTCCTGAGTAGTGAGGATTACAGGCCTGAGCCACTACCACCCGGCTTCAGTTAGTTTTAATACTTGATTAAAAACAAAGTAGCAAGCAGATGTGTTCTGGCTGAAGCCTCTAATTCTAGCTACTTGGGAGTATTGCAAGAAAGCCCCAAGACTCCATCTTCACTGAATACAGCAATGCATATCTGTGACCTCAGCAAATATGCCATGCCTAAAGTAGGTAGATGATAGTCCAGCCATTCTCCTGTATAGGAAGTGGAACATACCCTAAAAGTAACCAGTGAAAACCAGGCCTGGAGGCACAGCTCAAAGCTATTGCACCTGTCTAGTAATTATAAAATCCTGATTTCAGCAACAAGAACAACAAAAGTTGCAGATCTGAACATCAGAACACCAAACAACTTGCTAATAGCTTAACCAGCAAAAAAAAGAACTTAAGTTCAAATTATTCAGGCTGAACAACAATCAGAGAGATCTTGTTGAAGTGCTATTAATTCTGTCTTTGAAATGAAATTTTACTAGGGCATGATTTCTTTAAAGCAGTTACATCATTAGTTTGATGGATTTACTGCTTTGTTTCTACTGTAGGACATAGACTTTCTATCAGTTATGGCTTCCCAGAAAGGAAATTATATTCATTGCATTTGGTGTACTAAACAGTCATCTGTGATTGTAGTTTGGGGAGAAAAGACTTTGTGTTTAATGAAAAGCAAAATCAATTTTACTCAGTAAGATTAACCAGTAGATATATTCTACTCACATACCATAGTTACTACTTAACTAAAAATCTATTTACCAGTCAGTCCTATTGCGCAGCAAAATCTTGGTATTATAGAAATGCTCCAAGCAACCTGGACTCTGGGAAAGGAGTGAACCTTCTGGAAGCTTAGAAGGCTTCCAGACTCCCTGCATCCTGACTACTTATGACAGCAGCCTTAGTTATGAAACCCTAATTAATCCCATATCTTCCAGAAATTAACATTGACCTTTATATTTAAAAACAAATTAGCAAGGAGTTTGGCAAACCTTACTTCTGGTAATGGGCTGGCAGGCTTGGTTAGAATTCCTCCCACATATACAACATTCGGCAGGGTAGGTCTGGGAAACTCCAGGGCCACGTCTGTACACAGCATCCACAGACTGGACCCATGAACCAAATCATACATCGACTTCTCTGGCAGCAAGTTGTACTTCTGCATTATCCTTTCATATTTGGGAAGAACCAGAAAGCTGACCCCTATTCTGGAAATGAGGTAAACACCGGTATTTTTCATCCTTTGTAGCAAATTCATGCGGTCCGTGAGGAGTGAGTTAAACTCAGGGACATAGGCTAACGGAGCAGGAGCACCCACTTCGGCAGGATACCAAAGGCCAGTGGAAAATACAGCATACTGAACCCCTAAAAGATGAGCTATCACAAATCCACACATATCGTTTGGGTCCACCAGCAGCAGGTCAAACTTCTCTTTTTTCAGACCGTGGATTAGGTCTTGGTTGCCAACTATCATATCACAGTTCTTAGTATAATGATCTAATATGTCAAATAGCTCAATTGCTGTCAATCTCCCAGAGAAAATATTCCGCATTTTGGACTGCAGGAACGCATCCGAGGTGGTACTGTTGAAGATCCCTGGGTAGCGCTGGAGGCTGTAATGATGAGATGGAGCTATGTCTCTGCCTTCTGAGAGGAGGAACACTGTGTGATGGCCTCTCTCGTGCAAGGCTGAGGCTAGCGTCTTGAAAATGTACATATGGCTTTCAAACATAATTGGCGGCACGATGATGATTCTGGCAGCCCTTGCCATCCCAACAGCACTCCAAAGGAGTATGAAATACGGAGTGTAAGACTTCATCGCTGGAATGACAAGCAGAAGACAACTTAAAACAGCAAGCACAGTCAACCATTCAAACCAATCCCAAAGTTTGTATTTGTTCAATATATCAGCTGAACCAAATCAGCTCAAAATTACCCTTCCATTTGTTCTAATAAACCTTTCATTTTTGAAAGACAAATTGCTCAAGTACAGAATTGGAAGCAAAGTTGATATACAAGGATACCTATGAAAAATGGATCAGAATGACAGCATATAATTGTCTCAATGAACCATTCATTTTTTCCAATGTGAAATGAGGGTTGTATGTAAGGTTTAATGACAAGTAGTATTACTACTTCCAACAATAGCTAGGAAATAACATGAAATATTTACTTTTGTCCTAAGTGAGCATCAGTAATAATTCCAACAAACAGAGCTGTGCTTTTTGGATTTTCAGCCATATCAGCACGTATGTCTCTTACTTAAGTCATTTTACTTCAGCTGTAACATTCCCAATTATAACCAAAGCTTGCCAAGGACAGTACATTCTAGAAATATAAGCAATCATTTGGCAGTAGTTCCATCATTCTATAGAAAATAATTTAACACAGGAATAATGATCTATAGTACATACACATACATGCATATATATGTCCTCTTTACTAAATACCCTTAAGTATCCTGTGAGTCTGAATTTACATATTTATATCATTTTGCTGATGATTTCCATACATTACCACAAAAAAAGACTCTTTAAAAGAAAATTTCAGGGCTGGCAAGGTGGTAGAGTGCTTGCCTTGCATATATGAGGCTCTGGGTTCGATTTCTCAGCACCACATAAACAGAAAAAGCTGGAAGCAGTGCTGTGGCTCTAGTGGTAGAGCACTAGTCTTGAGCTGAAGAGCTGAAGGACAGCACCCAAGCCCAGAGTTCAGGCCCCACAACCAACCCCCCCCCAAAAAAAATAGAGAGAGGAAAAGAGAAAAAAGAAAAGGAAAAAGAAAATTTCAAGAGGGACTATATTGAAAAAGGAACTGATAAATGACCATGTCCCAGAACATACTTCCTGCACTCCACCTTTAACTTGGGTGATAGCGACAAATCAGAGGGTTTCTCTATACTTGAAGGCTAATATTTCCCCATCCCTTTCATAGTCATAGATTATGTGTAGTCATCCTCCCTTGCCAGTAAGAAATAAGCACTCTGCTTGTAAGGGACACTCAAGGTGCAAATTGTCTTAATCTGTGCATTGTAATTTGTACATAAAGAAAAGTTCTAGCCAGGCATCAGTGGCTCATGTCTGTAATCCTAACTACACAGGAGGCTGAGATCTGTCTCAATTCAAAGCCAGCCTGGAAAAGAAAGTCTGTGAGACTCTTATCTCTAATTAACCACCAAAACCTGGAAGTGGCTCTATGACTCAAGTAGTAGAGTGCCAGCCTTGAGCTGAAGAATGCAGGGATAGCACCCAGGCCCAGAGTTCAAGCCCCATGACCGACCTCCCCCAAAAAAAAATTAAGAAAGAAAGAGAAAAGTTCTAAATAAGTACGTACACAAAATGAGTATTTTCTTGTCAAAAAACAACTCAAAATAGATTTATAAATATATCCCCAAACGGACATCAAGGTTACTCATTACCATTTATTAGCTGTAATCTGTGCAAATTTCTACCACCTAAAGAAAATCTTGCAACTATAACTTCTCAAATTACAAATATAGCACGACATTAAAAAAAGAAATTGAGAGCTGGTGCCAGTGACTCATGCCTCTAATCCTAGCTACTCAGGAGGCTGAAATCTGAAAATCACAGTTCAGAGCCAGCCTGGACAGGAAAGATTATGAGACTCTTATCTCCAATTAAACACCAAAAAGCTGGAAGTAGAGCTCTGGCTCAAGTAGTAGAGTGCAAAAAATACTTGAAGATAGTGCTCAGCGCTGAGTTCAAGCCCCAGGACCTGAACCAAAACAAACAAACAAATCAATAGCGAGTGAATCATCATGCCAATATCAAGAATGGGCTATGAAATTCTATTTCTATATGTATTTTCCTTCTCCCGTCCAGAAGAATAAAAAGCAATCACAATACAAATATATGTTAAAATTTTCTTAATTATTAAAAGGACTTTAAATAAATCTAGACATTATTTCTGTAACAAAATTTATAATTACAAGGTCAATAAAGGAATAGTGTTAGGCAGGCAAGCTTGGGGAAAAGAATACGCTTTTATTCTACACTACTAGATCATCAATTCGTCTCTCTGACATTGCCTTCATCCAGTTCTGAGTAGAGAAAATTAGGGATTTTCTAGGGACATGTTCTATAATCAAGGGATAGCATTTATGCAAAAACAGGCATTCCAACAGCTACTATTCTCTGCTGTTCCCCCCTTGCATATCCAAGAAGGATATCCTTAACAAGAAAAAAAACAACAAAAAATAAATTCAGGGGCTGGGAAGGTGGCTCAGTGGTAGAGCGTTTGCCTTGCATGCCTGAGGCCCTGGGTTCGATTCCTCAGCACCACATAAGCAAAAAGAAAAAAGCTGGAAGTGGGCTGTGGCTCAAGTGGTAGAGCGCTAGCCTTGAGCTGAAGAGCTGAGGGACAGCGCCAGGCCCAGAGTTCAGGCCCCACGACCGGACCAAAAATAAATAAATAAATAAATAAAAATAAATAAATAAATTCAATAAACCATTAGCTACTGTGTGTATGATCCACACAACAATTTAGGAAATATTACCAAAATAATATATCCATTCTATATCCATTTCATAAAATAAATGTCTTACTCTTTTATTTTCATGGAACTATAATTAGGATCTATGCAATTAATTAGGTAGAAAACTTGTTTTATCATTTTAAGGAACTGTTCATTCACATTTAGTAAAACTTGCTACTGAATTTTAACAACTGTTTAGCTATGTTTTGCATTTCAAGTTCACCTTTTTGTTCAAAATAAACACCATGTAAGCATTACATTCATTATTTCAAACTTATTATGAAAACTATAATAGTGCTGGGAAAAATAAAAGAAAATATGACTAAAAGCAAACTTCAGGTAACATAAGGAAAATAAATTATCAAAATACAATATAGACTTACAAATATCCTAATCTGAGTACTAGATTCCTCCAGATGTAATAAAAATGATTTCTTGAATCTATATGAAGAAATAAAATGGCAAAAACAAATAAAGCAAAAAAATGGTGAAACAGTGAGGACCGTAATATTTACACATATAGGTTAGCTATACTTTCTACATTTATATAATTATATGAAATAATTATCTTAAATTTGAGAATGTTATAGTTACCTAAGCATTATTGATATTAAAAGGAACATTGAAAAAATGTAATAAAAAAGAGTTTTGGTACTGATATCTCATGTCTGTAATACAACATTGGCTGGAGGCATAATTCAATTGATAGAGCATGAGCCAAGTAAGCAAGCTAAGCTCATACAGGGGCCTGAGTTCAAGGCCTGGTAAGACCTAAGATAAATAAATAAACTTCAAATAAATGGAATTGGGTGATTTTTTTCAAATTAAGGGTTAAGTTTAAAGCATATTACAGAATCTGAGTAGTTAAACAGCTAAGATTTCCAATGTATTTGTGTTTCTCTGGCATGTAGTATTATCTAGACAGCAGTAAGATAGCCAATTTACTGATTTTAATTGTCAACGGAGGTAAAAAACAAATGGTATTAAAACACATGTTGTTAGAGACATTTCATCTCTCTTCAAAATACTCTCCACAAGTAAGTCTTGGGAAAGGCCACCTAGCATAAGGAAAAAACTAAATACCAATTTTGCATCATTACTAGTATGTTTAAATAAATGTAAATGTTTTCTAATAATCTACTTTTCTCTTTTCTCATTTTTAAGTTTAAGCTCCTTAAGTGTAGGGCCATTAGTAAAATGTATTAAATATTTTATTATAATTTCAACTATTCTAATAGGTATAATTGTGACAAATAGGTATGATCATGATTTTGAACAATGACAGACCACATGCACCTCTGTGATGAAACCCACATTTTTTTTCCTTTAACTTTAAGACATCTTTTTCTCCCTTTATCCTTTTATTTTTCCTGTTAAGGTTTGCCATCAGAGCCACATACTTGCTAGAAAGGCATCCCCCACTTAGGCCACACTCCCAGATCTCTTCTTTTCTGCTTTAGACACTTTTCAAATAGATTCGGGCTCTCTTTCCAGCTCCCCCCGCCCCCCTTAATGGAGCCCACCTAGGATTTCAGCCCTCCTATCTATGGCTCCCTCATACCTGTGATTACAGATATGTTCCACCACACCAGACTTATTTGTTGAGATGGAGGGCAGGTGGGGCCTGTCTTGCTAACTTTTGGTTGGCCCAGACAGGCTTTAAACTTCAATCTTTCAGATCTTTGCTTCCTAAATAGCTGAGATTATAGCTGTAGGTGAGTCCATTAAACCTTCTAATCTCAACTGCATTATTTTGAAATAAAATGCTAAGCCAAAAGCTTTAACCTGAGGCACTGAAGTGAGTCACATACTTTGAATAGAGAGAAAGGTTTGTTGGAAAACAGGGTCTGGGTTACAGAAGAGAAAAGCAAGCAAATAGGAGTGTAGACCTCACAATTAGCTTTTCCTTAAGTCTGGGGGGGTTTGTTTCCTGTTTTACATCTTGTGAGCTTAACTCTCACATTCACAGCAGTCTTAAAAGTGGATGAGAGAATTACCAATGGCAATTATTCAATGACAACTAGAATGGCAGTATAAAAAGATGGATGCCACAGAGACACACGTAAGGAAGAAAGGCTGAGGCTTGCCTCTTTGCTCCTCCTTACAGGAATCAAGCCCTCTATTTTACTTTACCTCACAGCCAAAATAATGAGAGATGAGTTCTGAGCTTCTACAGCAGCCAGTTGTAATTCATAAGAATGAAATATAAGAAGTGCAGTGTCTAATTCATGCCCCCTCCCTCTCCTTTCCCCTTTACTCTAGCTGCAGGCTGGAAAGAGAGCCTGGTAATGATTAACATCCGGGACCAGGCAGAGAGAAGTATAAACCAGGAAAGGTGGAACCAAGTAACTGGGAACCAAAATAACAGCCCTACCTATGTTCATGCCCAAGACTCTTATTTGTGAGAATGCTAAACTGTTTCTCCTAAGCCACTGAATTTTGAGTCTCTGCTCATCCACCCATGCCCAGAAAAGCTCCCAGGATATGGGGCTTTCTGTGCTAAAACTGGGCAAGCCCCCCAGGCTTATAGCTCTGACCGTGTCTGTAACTTGTCTGCAGGACAAACTTGATAAGTATGATTTCATTCATAGTGAGATCAAAGCAAGAACAGTTGATCCCATTTACTGAGAACATTGAGAAGATAAAAACTTGATAATGACCTAGTATATAGTAAACTAATCCACTTTTACTCTACTTTGTAGAAAGAAAAAGAATAATAGTAATAGTAAATATAATAAACTATAGTTGACTAGTGGGAGGGGCTCAGCTTTATTGCTATATAATTGTTAAACAACCCAGACTTGAAATACTCACAGGTCCTAAGTAGGCCATACCAGATGTTCTAAAGTTAATTATGACTTGTTAATTGCATGCATATTTCTGAAATCATATTGTAGAATGAGAAGGTCAAATTGAGAGACAGAGAGAGAAAGAGAGAGGAGACAATTTCAAAAAATTAAGGCCTCCTGCTTTCGTTTAATCCCACCTTAAAAAGAAAAGATAAAAAAAGTCAGGGCTGGGAAGGTGCCTCAGTGGTAGAGTGTTTGCCTTGCATGCATGAGGCCCTGGGTTCGATTCCCCAGCACCACAAAAGTGGAAAAAAGCTGGAAGTGGTGCTATGGCTCAAGTGGTAGAGCGCTAGCCTTGAGCTGAAGAGCTGAAGGACAGTGCCCAGGCCCAGAGCTCAGGCCCCAAAACTGACAAAAAAAAAAAAAAAGCTGGGTGTCAGTGGCTCATGCCTATAATCCTAGCTACTCAGGAGGCTGAGATGTGACCATCATGGTTCAAAGCCAGCCCAGGCAGGAAAGTCTTTATCTCCAATTAAATTCACAGAAAAAGCTGGAAGTGGTGCTGTGGCTCAAGGGGTAGGGTGCTAGCCCTGAGCAAAAGGAACTCCGGGTACACAGAACTGGCAACAACATCAACAAAAATAATCAAGTATTCTTAATTAGATTATAACCTGCATGCACACATCGGTGAACTATTCAGGTTGGATACAACTAATAAAGATAAGTAATTCTAGATTTAAAGTATTCACCACTTCATAACTTTATGCTTTTGATTCATTCAGAAAAAACTCAAGTAATTTGTTTGAATGGATGTTCACAAAAAACATAAAGGAAGAATTAGTTTGATTCCATTTAATAAATTCATGTGAAGTGGCAGGATGCAAATACTCTATTCATACTACTTCATTCCCTATACTAGCCTATCCTATGATACAAAATAAGTCTATTATAGGTCTCTAGGAATACCACATAGGCAGACTTTGCTTTACCATAACAATACCATTAGAAAACACAATTCTGCCTGGTGCTGGTGCCTCACATCTTAATGTTGCTCCTGAGGCTGAGATCTGAGGATCACAGTTCAAAGCCAACTCAGGTAGGAAAGTCTGTGAGACACTTATTCCCAATTAAGCACCAAAAATCCACAAGTGGAACTTTGGGTCAATGGTAGAGAACCAGCCTCAAGAAAGAAAGAAAAAAAGCTCAGGGATAGTACCCAAGCCCTGAGGGCAAGCCACAGAACTGGCACCAAAAATTAAAAAAAAAATAAAATTAAAATTAAAAAACCAGTTCAGTTCTGAATCTGGGCTATTCTTGAATGCCAGTGGCACCAGCTCCTACTGTTGGAGGAGACATGATGAAGTCCATACAGCTTTTGTAGCACCCAGGCTGCTGCACTTACCATCTCTCCTTCCTACAACTAACTGCCTGCAATTATCTCCTTTCTGACATCTGCAGTACAGGTGGTGAAGCTGTAATGAGAAACTCAAGTCCATTTGCTTATCAGTGATAGCAGGCTCTGGCCTATCTCAGGAGATTCTCCCCCAGCATCAGGTGGAAGGTTAGGGAAAGAAGAAGAAAATAAGGCAATGTGCCTATCCAACAACATGGCATGTGTACCTTGCATCCAATTAATTTTCAGTGATGGTGATTAAGTTTAACTACTTAAAATACACAAATACAATCACCTGAATAAGACAATCCTCAAGCTTTAGAGTCCAGAAGACTCACTGGAGGACCTCCTAAAGAAAGTACAGGCTTCACAGCTGGAAGCAGGTGGCTCACACCTGTAATCCTAGCTACTCAGGAAGCTGAGATCTGAGGATGAAAGTTCTAAAGCCAGCCAGGAAGAAAACTTGATCTTATGTCCAAATAACTACAAAAGGCTGGGAGTGGAACTGTAGCTCAAGTGGTAGAGTGCTAACCTTGAGCACAAAAGCTCAAGGACAGTTCCTAGGCCCTGGGTTCAAGCCAAAGGACCAGTCCCCACCAATTCCACCCCTGTAAACAAATTTTAAAAACTAGCTGGAAATTTCCAGCTCTCAACTAATTTACTGATAAGGATCTACTAGTTAACATTTAGATGTGGAAAAGGAAATACAGGTGACCCAATAAAAGAAATTCAGACCAAAATCAGCAAGATCTGAGTTAAAGCTAAATTGTTCTGGAGGTATCTAGATCTGAAGGAATATAAAATAAGTATCCAAATATATCCTACAAAATATTTGTTAGATTTCTTATCAAAAAATAGCTATTGTCTCTTCAGAGCATGTGTATAGAGCCTTAGTTTTTTTATAAGAAGTAAACAGCATGGCAGTGCCTTTCTTCCTCGTTTAGTTTAGTACTGAACTTCCCCAAATTTTAAATAATTTGAATGACTTGTGTGTCAGTAAAACAGAGCTATGTTAGTAAAGTATAGTCAACCTGAGTTTTAAGATACTATTAAGGCTGGGTGCTGCTAGCTCACACCTATTATCTTAGCTACTCAGGAGCCTGAGATATGAGGATCTCAATTCAAATCAGCCTGGGCAGGAAAGTCTGTGAGACTCTTCTCTCCAATCAATCAGGAACAAGTCAGAAGTGGAGGGACAGATGATAGATGATGAAGATGGAATAATGAGAATAAGAGAGAGAGAGAGAGAGAGAGAGAGAGAGAGAGAGGTGGTACGGGGGCTGGGAAGGTGGCTCAGTGGTAGAGCACTTGCCTTGCATGCCTGAGGCCCTGAGTTCAATTCCTCAGCACCACATAAGCAAAATGAAAAAAGCTGGAAGTGGCACTGTGGCTCAGTGGTAGAGTGCTAGCCTTGAGCTGAAGAGCTGAGGGACAGCACCCAGGCCCAGAGTTCAGGCCCCATGACCGGACCCCCCCCAAGAGAGAGAGAGGTAGGGGGAGAGATCCCCCACCAGATAAAATGTGGGTTTCTTTCTCTGCAATTCCCTGATACCAGTTATCTCATGTTATCCGACTTATATGATCATCCAGCAAACACGGAAATTCTGTTTTGAGTCTGATCACATCCTTAATTTTCACAATAAAAAAAAAAAGAAAGTTCCCTAGGTCATGAATTGAAATTGTCTCAGACTGAAAATTCTCACAGGTATTTACTGACTTAAAATGCTTTTTATGGGACTGGGAAGGTGGCTCAGTGGTAGAGGGCTTGCCTTGCATGTATGAGGCCCTGGGTTTGGTTCCACAGCACCACATAAGCAGAAAAAGCTGTGGCTCAAGTGGTCGAGCACTAGCTTTGAGCTGAAGAGCTGAGGGACAGCACCCAGGCCCAGAGTTCAGACTCCATGAACGACAAAAAAAATTTTTAAATGCTTTTTATTTTAAAATGCTTTGTAATTACTTCTCATATCTCTTTTTGAGATATTAATTTGTAAACCACAGCAAGTAAATCTAGAGGAAATGCAGTTCAATGCAGTTCCTTTCCCATAATGAAATTTCAGGTGGTACATATTGCTTGTCAATATACCATTACTTAGACACTATTAAGGAAATGTACTAAAACCAGAAGATGCTGAGATTGTTTCCTCTATTTGCTAACAATATATACTTTCTTTTGTTCTGTTTGAAGGTACTAGGGTTTGAACACAGGACCTCTTGTATTCTAGGCAAGTACTCTACTACTTGTTCCTAGCCCTCTAGGCTTTGGTTATTCTTCAGATAGTGTCTCACACTTTTGCTCAGGTTAACCTGTGACTCTGACCCTCCTACCACTTCCTCTGACATAGTCTGATTCACACCAGGTTTTTCAAGCAAATAGTCTAACATTTTGCCAACTTAAACTCTGACCAGGACTCCTACATCTGCCTCCTCAGTAACGGAGCTAACAAGTATGAGCCACTGTACCTACCCTCAAAATTATCCTTCCTTACTATCACTAAATTAGTACTTAATAACATCTGTATTACATTATTGAGATTAAGTTTTAATAATGAGGATTACAAAGAATTAAGACTGTAATATATGTTTGTATATATTGTCATATATATGTAATATATAATATATAAAAGATGTAATCCATAATGTATATTATATTATGTTGCATAATATGTTATATATAATTTTGTATATTATTAAGATTATTACTGTTATTAAGATTCATTTTCCTGTAATGTCTCAAACATGTTTTGAGCTGAATAAATCCATATCCTAGCTACTCATGAGGCTTAGATCTGAGAATCAGATACAAGTAGGCCTCAAGAGGCAGACAGCTCCTAGCAATTCCTAACCTCAATAACCAGCTTTTGACAAAAGCAGAGACATGACTCAAGTAAAGCCATGGTAAAGCTAAAGAGAAGAACTTGAGACCTTGAGTTCAAGCTCCAGTACTGGCACAAAAGAACAACAATAAAACATACTTTCAGCCAGGTACCATTGGCTCATACCTGTAATACTAGCTACTCAGATGGCTGAGATCTGAGGATTATGGTTTGAAGCCAGCCTGGGCAGAAAAGTTCCCATGAGACTCTTATCTCCAATTAACAATTTGAAGAAACAGAAGTGGTGCTGTGGCTCAAGTGGTAGAGCACTAACCTTTGTCTGCCCTGGTTGGCTTTGAATTGTGACCCTCAAATCTCAGCCTCTTTGAGTAGCTAGGATTACAGACATGAGCAATGAACACCTAGTCTTAAGTTTTAAGCCTTACATTTTTTCCAAAAAAAAAAATGTTTTGAAACCATTAGAAGGATTTCAGATCGTCATTGTTCTACTTCTCTGGGGGTACAGATAAGTCACTATACTTTATCCATTAAAACTAAAACTATCTAACTCTACATATTTGGAAAGTTATCATTATTATTTTAATGTTAGCTCACTTAGCCCCTAAAATACTGCTACCATCCAGTTCTGCAATTAGACCATTCAGTAATAAGAATATTATACTAGATAATTTCTCTTCTTGATGTTTGATGTCAACATTGAATATTTGGAAAATACTACAAAAATCCTTTAAAGAAAAACACATGAATTAGTTGGTACAAGGTTGTTTCATTTTAACAGGTCCATTTATTTGTACTGCTATTAGATTTGCCAAAATAATACAAATATATTTAAACGTTATTGCTTAATATATGTGTTAAAATATTTTAAAAAATCTATGGTAAAAAGAACCATGTATTTTCATTTAAAAAATAAAGAGTCCCATGTTCAGCACTACATATCCCTGAATCTGCAGCCTATCATTTGGTAGAGAAAGGGACAAAGTCTCTAGGGAGTGGTTGCCTAGTATCCCAGAGCTAGGCCATAGTTACTCATTGGCAGACTGGAAAATGACACTCAGGTTTCCTGGGTCCTCATCCGTATCTCTTACCTGCACCATGAAAAGACTCTGAGGCTCACTGCCATATGCCAGATACCAGGTCAACTTTTCCTGGAGTTCTGGGATATACAAATCTTGGAAACTTTAGGAATGACTTTCTTATTTAAAACACACACACACACCCTTAAATATTTTTACTATTTAAAAAAGTCATCCTTAGTCTTCAACGCAGAAGAGTACTTTCAAATATTAGGTTGTTCATTCAAAGAATGGCTGAATTCATCTTTAAATGCTACACACATTCATTGTATAGACCTCCCTCTGGGAAATCAGCATGTCTGGTTCAAAATATCTCTCCTTCCAATCCCTTTCTGTCAGGGAAGCTGGGGTAGAAATACAAATAGAGCTTCATTCAAGCAGTATGAAAACCTAGATGCCCATTACTAGGATCTGGTCTCTGAAATGCTTCAGTCAGACATGTTATCTCCCAATCAACACACAGGTGTTAAAGGGTAAGAAAGCAAGCCAGATCTGTGAGTTCAGCATTACAGAAGATAAAATATACCCCCAAAGCATGGCCCAGATAGAGTCTAACTGATCTAAAGTAACACGATTACTTCTGAGTGACTTTAAGAATTAGCTAAAATTGGCCATAACAGACAAACATCACTTCTTATTAATAGTCTTCACATTTCATTTCAGATCTTGTCTTTGTCTTTCCTCTGTTTTTTTTTCTATTTATAACTTCTTAAAAAATGCTGCTAAGGATATTACTCAAAATGTGTGTGTGTGTGTGTGTGTGTGTGTGTGTGTGTACACACATGCAGGCACGCATGCACGCACCTGTCCCCAAGCTTGAACACGGGGCCTGGGTGCTGTCCCTGATCTTCTTTTACTCAAGGCTGGCACTCTACCACGTGAGCCACAGCTCAAATTCTGACTGGGGGGAGAGGGGAGCAATTCATTGGAGTTAAGAGTCTCAGGGACTTTCCTATTAGGGCCAGCTTTGAAACACGGTCCTCAGATATCAGGCTTCTAAGTAGCTAGGAGGATTTCAGGCATGAGCCACCAGCTCTTGGCTCAAAATGCATTCTTATTCCAATCTTTACACCTACTGCCTAACTTTCTCTCTCTTTCTGTTTTTTGTTTGTTTGTTTGTTTGCTTTTTTTGTTTGTTTTTTTTTTGGGTCTGGTCGTGGGGCCTGAACTCTGGGCTTGGGCGCTGTCCCTCAGCTCTTCAGCTCAAGGGTAGCGCTCTACCATTTGAGCCACAGCACCACTTCCGGCTTTTTTCTTTTTGCTTATGTGGTGCTGAGGAATCGAACCCAGGGCCTCAGGCATGCA
>NW_012267286.1:2786647-2799654 GCF_000151885.1 Dipodomys ordii
CTCTCTCTCTCTCTCTCTCTCTCTCTCACACACACACACACACACACACACTTCTATAGCACTAAGCTATGACCTTGTCCATAGTGGTCTCTAGAATACATGTTGCTTCTGTAAGAATATTCCATTTACAAACAAAACAGAGGATGAGTTTGGAGTTTGAACAGTGTAACTAGAGGGAAGAAAAGAAAGCAAAAAGACTTAGAGAAAGCATCACTATCCATGGGGAACCTTCCCTTCCTTCATTGTTTTGTAAGAACGGGTCAGGCTAAATATGTTGGATTCCTCAGTGCAAATGAAACAAAAGTCAAATGACACTGACACTGAAAGAAGGCAAAAGAGTCAGCAATAAGAACGACAGACTGATTCTAAGCCAAAGGAAGAATGAGAGAGAGAGGCATCAATGTAGTCAAGGTCAAAGTGACAGGGATTGTACAGACAGCACAAGCTGAGTAGAAAAATGTCTAGCAATCAAGGAGGTCTTCAGGAAATCCTTAATCAAATTGGGGCTAGATTACATCCAAGAGTAAGGGGAAAGTACACTTGAAAATAACACCAATGTCTGTCACATAGCTAATGCACATGGGGATGCCAGAAAACTGAATTAGAGTTCCAATTCTGCTTTGGAGAGAATAGGTAAGAAATCTGAGAAAGAATTAAAGACCATCTATTTATGTGTAAAATTCTATTCTATGAGCCTCAAAGGTTAGCATGGAATCCAAGCTACTCAGCAATCTGAAATCCAGATGATCTCAGTTCAAGGCTAGCCCACACAGAAAAGACCTAGACATTCTATTTCCAAAACCAGCAAAAAGCTAGGCTGGAGAAGTGACTCAAAAATAGAAAGCCTGCTATAAGCAAACAAGACAAATAGAGTATAAAGCCCTGAGTTAAGCCTGATGGAGACCCTGAACCATAAAGAAAAAAAAAATCCCAGAAAGGAAAGAGAGACACAGTAGGAAATAGATGAAGAGAACTGTCATAAATGAGAGAAGGCAGAATCTCAGAAAGTGAGAAAGGAGTGGAGAGCAAAGGTGTAGACTAAAGAGAGATTTTACAAGAAGGCAATTTCCATGAGGTCACGGTGTTAGTATTCCAGAAAATGAGCAGGTAGCTAGCCACAATTCAAACGTATAACTCTAAGCAAAGCCCACCAAACCTACCAGTGAACTCACCCAGGACTGTCCTGATGACAAACAGGAAGTGTTACTTTAGTACTGTGAACCCTCAGATCATGGTCTATAGAATGGCCCAATCTACCACTCAGTGCTAAGAAGCAAAATAAGGGTAAAAAGAATATACGTGTAAAATATTTATAAACAAGCACACAAATAAATAAAATTCAATGAGACAGTGGTTCATTTCTGTAATCCTAGCCACTCAAGAAGAGTGGCCTGAAGGATCATGTCTCGATCACAGACCCTACAAAACATTAGAGTCCTCAACTCAACCAACTGATAAAAAAAAACTGTCACGGCAGAATATACTTATCATCCCAGCTCTGCTACCAAAACCTAAACCAGAGGATTAAGGTTCAGGGCAATCCAGAGAATGAACTTAAGAATTCAAAATTCTATTAGAAAAATAATTGGCTTGGGGTGTTGCTCAAGCTGTACTGTTCCTGCTTAACAAGCACAAGTCCTGAGTTCAACCCCAGTGCTGCCACAAAAATTAAAAAGATGCTATATGAGTTGCATGCAAGTGGCTCAGGTCTGTAATCCTAAACTACTCAAGAGGCTGAAGTCTAAGGATCACAGTTCAAAGCCAGCCAGGGTAGGAAAATCCATGAGACATTTATCTCCCATAAAATATTCAGAAAAAGCCAGAAGTGGATCTGTGGCTCAAGTGGTAGACCATTAGCCCTGCACACAAAGAGGTTCAGTGGCAGAATCCAGGCCCTGAGTACAAGCCTCAAGACCGGCAAAAAAAAAGCTATCTGAGGAGAATATTTTATTACTTAGGGGGAAACAGGTTTATTTTTCAAAGATAAGACTAATGTCAAGGTAAATACACTTTCCCATCAATATCCCTAGCATTCCTCATCCTAGACCTAAATGAGGTGTTGGGCTCTATTTCAGAAGTTGAATACCATAAACATACATTTGTTTTAATTAGAGTCATTGCCCAGATAGATACTTTGGTTTCCTGATATGATACACCCAATTTATACAAAGCCTGCATATAATACTAACACAGAAAGGCTGTCCTTTTCTCTATGTGTATGTGTGTGGGGGTGCACTATTGATTGTCCTTTACCATACCTTCTTCACCACTTCCTTCCTGCCTGCCTTGTTTCCCTGTTCATTTTATCTTCTTGCAAACATAGTCACCCCAATGTCCCAAAATGTTTTCAAAGCCAGGAGAAAACAGAACTGGTGATCACCTTCAATACTTCTTAAAATAGTATCACCCTTACCCAAATCCATAAGTTGAATTTTTTTTCCTAGAATTGAATGGACAGGCAAACCTGTTGGACTAGTTTCCTCCCAGCCCTGATCTCTTGATTGGCTGGGAAGAACAAGCAGACAGCAGGTACCCCAGCACAAATGCAAAGCTATGGAAAGCAAAGGGAGTTATTTATTCATGGGGAAGGTGGGACACTAACAAACTGCTAGCACAATCACTCAGGCCATTGCTAGAAAAGAAAAATGCTTTCTGCTGATTCTCTAATACTATGATGAGAACGAGGAAATAAAATAAGCTTTTATTGTAACTGGAGTTTGAAATTATCCAATGAAGAGAGTTGTAGTGGGTATGCTTGTAATACCAGCACTTGAGAGGCAAAGACATGAGAATTGTGAGTTTGAGGTCAACCAGGGCTGCATAGCAAGTATGTCTCAAGAGAAAATTATTATTTTAAATTCTGAAGAATAGATTTATGTCAAAATGTGGTTTTAAATGTGTCCCCCAAGTTTCTTACTGGTGTGTGTTTTTAATGTGTTTACTTACAAGAAAAAAAAAATTGGACCTCAGGACTGAAAAAAAGAAAAAAGAAAAATTGGAATTTGCAAAAAGATGAATTTTTCTAGGGAAGATTTAGCTTGATAATGCTCTAAATAGAAAAGTCCTTGGTTATATTAAAGTGCTGACATGCTTTGAAATTATCTTTCACATTATTTACTGGAAAAGTACTTCTAACATACAGAAAATATCTGATTAATATATAAACATCTAGTATAAAAATATATGTATGTCCATTAACTCTAAAAATATTACATGTCCTTCCTCTTTATTTTCTTCAGGGTTTTGTTTTTCTTGTTTCTTTTGTGTTTTTTGGGTTTGATTGATTTTTGTGCTGGTCCTAGGACTTGAGCTAAGAACCTGGGCTATATCCCTGAGCTGTTTTTGCAAAAGGCTAATGTTCTACTTCTTAAGCTATAGCACCATTTTGAACTTTTTGGTGGTTAATTGGAGATAAGAGTCTCATGGATTTTCCTGCCCAGGATGGGTTCGAACTATGATCCTCAGATCTCAGCTCCTGAGGATCTAGAATTACAGGTATGAGCCACTCTTCAAATTAAAAAAAAAATTATTATTATGCTAGAGAGAGAGAGTGAGAGAGAGAGAGAGAGAGAGAGAGAGAGTGTGTGTGTGTGTGTGTGTGTGTGTGTGTGTGTGTGTGTTGGGACTTTAACTCAGGCCCAGGTACAGTTGCTTAGGTTTTTGTTTAAGGTGGCACTCTGCCACTTGAGCCACACCTTCATTTATGGGCCTTTTGGTGATTAATTGAAGATAAAAGTCACTTTCCAGCCAGGGTTGGCTTTGAACTGCAATCCCAGATCTCAGTCTCCTAAGTAGCTAGAATTGTAAACATGAGCCACTGGCACCCAGCTTTCTTCAGCTGTTATGAAAAATTTCAAGCCTACACATATGATTCAATTTATACAGCTTTCCAGGAAAGCTGTATACCACTGAAAACATTGCCTATTTGTGCATATGATTCCAACATACTCTGGCATAGATTATTTAAATTTATTTAATTTGGAAGAAAATTAGCTCTTTTTTAAAGTAAGTTATAGTGAAATAGCCGCAAAGTTATGACTTAGAACCTTAAAAATACTTCAAGTATTAAATGACATCAAAACAGAAATTGAAAGCGTAAAATGACTTTATACTATTTTACTTTGTAATATTTCCAAACTATGCAAAATTTAGCAAAGTAGTTGCAAATGTAATTTTTTTAGGAAAATGAAGTACTTTTGGATGCATTTCTGTTATAGATATATGAACTCAATGGATACTGATGATAACTTTAAAATAAAGCCAATATACTGATTATTGAAAATTGAAGTAAGCCAGAACCAAAGAAGCATAGATTCCATGGTTTCCCTCGTTTGTAATAATTAGTATATGTCTAAGATAGTCCTAGCAGAGGACCACGATAGCTCAAAAGTTATGTACATATATATAAAAAGTTATGTACATATATATATAATACAATGCTAAGTCAAATGAACTCCAAGATATTAAAACAAGAAGTTTTCCTTTAATGCTGTGGTATTTTTAATGCACTATGTGAAGTAACTTTTTTCTTTAGTTTTTTTTCCCTCCCCTGTTGTCACCGTATTTGATTTTGGTACTCTGGGTATTGTATATACATTTATCTGAATTAGGGAAGGGAAAGGGAACAACAAAATGGTAAGACAAAGGACAAAGGGCGAACAAATGCAACAGTGATACTCTCAAGACAATACATTGGAAATGAACCATACAACTTGGGGGAGGAGGGTGATTGTGGGGAGGGAAAGTGCAAGAAAAATGAAGGAAGGGGTAACAAGTGACAAGAAATGTACTCACATCCTTATTTATGTAACTGTAACCTTCTGTACATCACCCTGACCAAAAAAATTAAAAAAACAAAATAAAATAGCACAGAGCCCTAAGCAAAATGTCTAAAACAATTTTACTACCCATTTTTTCCCATCCAATGTAAGTGCTTTGCTTAAAACACGCATACATTTCCATCTGAGAATAGGAATTGTCTTAGGATGTCCTAGGTACTTTGCCATTCATCAATCTAAGAGTAGTATTTTTTGGTTTGAGCTTTGAACTCCTAAATGCTTACTTAAGGGTCGCAGTCCTGTCTAAACAAATTTCAACCTTGGCACTTATGATCTATGTAAACAAATTCTCAGCAAGACTACAAAGTGGAAAACTGAGTTGGTACACACGCAGGATGGAAGTGGGAGAAATCTAAACTGAAAATTGCCTGCACAGAAATCTGTGTGTTGCAGGTTACAAGGTAGTAAGCATAGTGGATCAGAAGCACCAAAACTCAACTCCAGTAGCAACAGGTACTGAGGCCCGTGAAGACTGCAATAGAATTCAGAGGCTCTCTAAAGAACAGACTGCATTTCTACTTTAAGATGTAGAAAATACAATTCCCATACCTATTTGTTGGGTATACTAAGCACTATGAATGACCCAAAGTTCTGCAAAAATAGTAAGCAATTAACAGTACAGAGTAATGACACTAAATTTAAAGTCATTTTAACTAAAAAAATATATATAACCAATTTTTATCCCTCATCCACCCTTCCTCTTCCCTCCCTCTCTCCCTCCCTCCTTCCCTCCTTCACTCTCTCTCTCTCTCTCTCTTTCTCACCAGTGTCAAATTTGGTCTTGGCACCCGCTCAGCTTCCTTGCTTTTCTGGTACTCTACCACTTGAGTTATGCCTCCAGCCTGGCTCTTTGCTGATTATTTTGGAGATTGAATCTCTTGGGCTTTTCTGTCTGTGTTGTCATTGAGTTTTGACTCTCCTGATCTCATCATCCTGAGTAACTAGAAGAGCATACATGAGCCCCTGGCCTAGCCTCCCACTTTAACCATTTAATCTCCATTATACCTTACAACCAATTTATAAACAATATTCACTATGTTCAATTGTTGACTTGTTATCAAAGCAGTCCACAGGTATAAATATTTTTCTCCAAATATCCACTAATTGTTGGGGAATATATTTCTGTAATGTAGATTTCTGAAATCTAATTTGAAATGTCTATCACTTACAAGAAGCATGACATTATCTACATCACTAACATCCTAAAATAAAAAGGAAACATATTTAAATATTAGAATAGTAAACTCAAAAAGAAGTCAACAAACCTTTAGTAATAAGTCCCTCTGCTATTACACACATTTGTCATTATGTTTCAAAATGCTAACTTGTAATAGCCTATCCGGTTTGACAATGGTTTCTGAGTCATTAAATATTAAATTATAATTTGTTAACTTTCCATGCCAGTTGTCTCTCTTTCTGCCTTTGTTTTCAGGTTCTGTTCAAATGAATACCCAATAATCAATAACCAATTAGATTAAAGCTCTAAAGGACACTTACAATACCAAGGATACTTTGAACATCTATTTTAAAATGTCTACTGTCAGCCAAGCAATGATTGCTCATGTCTATAATCCTAGCTACTCAGGAGGCTGAGATCTGAGGATCATGGCTTGAAGCCAGACCAGGTAGAATAGTCTTCATGAGACTCTGGTTTCAAATTAACCACTCAAAACCCAGAAATGATGCTGTGGCTTAAGTGGTAGAATGCTAGCCTTGAGCACAAAGAGGCCCAAGGATAGTGCCCACACCCTGAGTTCAAGTCCCACAACCAAAATATTAAAAAAAAAAAGTCTACTGTCCAGGTGCTGGTAGCTCTAACTAGAAACTATCAGCTCACATCAGTAATCTTGGCTACCCAAGAGGCTAAGATCCAGATAATTAAGGTTCAAAGCCAGCATGGTCTGTGAAGCTCTAACTAGAAATTATCAAGCAACAAAACCGAAGCTGGAGATGTGGATCAAGTGGTAGAACATCAGCTAAGCAGAACCAAAACTCTTTGTTCAAACCTAGATACCAGAATGAGGAGTTGGGGGGGGGGGCGGTCTCCCAGAGGGTGGTTGGGTGGTTTGTATGTCTTTCTTTTCTTTCTTTTTTGCCTTCTTTCTTCCTTCCTTCCTTCCTTCCTTCCTTCCTTTCTTCCTTCCTTCCCTTTTTCTTTCTCTTTCTTTTCTTTCTCTCTCCTTCCTTCCTTTCTCTTCCTTTCTTTTCTTCCTTCCTTCCTTCTTTCCTTTCTTTTTCTTTCTTTCTTCCTTCCTTCCTTTCCTTTTTCTTTCTCTTTCTTTTCTTTCTCTCTCCTTCCTTCCTTTCTCTTCCTTTCATCCTTTCTTTCTTTCTTTCTTCCCTTCTTTTCCTTTCTTTCTCTTTCTTTCTTTTCTTTCTCTCTCCTTCCTTCCTTCCTTCCTCATCCTTTCTTCCTCTTTCTTTCTTGGGTGGTACTTGGGTTTGAACTTAAAGCCTTGCACTTGCCAAGCAGGCCCTCTACCACTTGAGCCAGCACTCCAGTCCTCTTGCTGTCATTATCTTCCTATATCCAGGCTAACCTCAACTGCAGTCTACCTATTTATGCATCCCACTTAGCTGGATGGCAGTGTTCATTTTTACATTGGTTGATATGGGGTCTCCTGAACATTTTTTTTTCCTAGACTATCCTCAAACCAGGATCCTCCCAACCTCTTACTCCTGAGTAGCCAAGATTATGGGTATGAGTTGATGTTCCTAGCTGATCAGATGTGTTTGAATCACAGTATATAAGCTGCTAGCCCCTCCAAGCTGGGAAGAAGGCTTCTCCTGAAAACCTAGCATCCCCCTGGGGTATGGAGGCAACTCCCTCCCATCCTCTCTTCAAGTGTTTGTGTAGTTGCCTCCTTTGTCCCTTCATTTTTTTAAAAAAAATTGGCTTCTAACCCAAATGGCTAAAAAACAGAATCAAATTTTCATCTTAAAACAGCTCTTTTAAGTCACTCTTTCTGAGCCCTGACAGCTGCACTTCACTTCAGAAAGCAGAAGTCACCATGGGTCCCCTAATCCCTCCTCCAAGACTTGCTTTCAATAGAATAGCTCAGTAGCTTTCCAAGCCCTCACAGATTCCGTGGCTTGATCCTCACAGAAACCCTATGAAGGAAGTGTTCTGGTCCCAATTTTGTAGATGAAAGGAACTAAACTGTGAGCTCAAGGTGACAGGACTGGTGGCAACAGAACCAGGACTATCCTGAATGTCTTATTTTAGTACTTGCCCTCTCACCAGTGGCTCATGCCTATAATCCTAGCTACTCAGGAGGCTAAGATCAAGGGTCACGGATCAAACCAGCCCCAGGTAGAAAAGTCCATAAGACTCTTACCTGCAATTCACCAGGAAAAAAAAGAAAAAAAATGAAGTGAAAGTGTTGGTCAAATATACCAGTCTTGCATGAAAAAGCCAAGTATAAATATAAGGTCTTAAGTTCAAGCCTCAGTATTGGCATAAAATAAAAAAAAATTTTCACTCAATATCATTCTTCTCTCCTGATCTGTATGTTCTCATATGTGGCTTCTTCCTATTTCTCATACTTTCAGATTTCCCTAACATTTGTCCTGGAAAATCTCCAATATGTATTTTCATAATTATAAATATAAAATAATTTCATTTGTCCATGCATGCATGCATGCATCTATCCAGCCATTCATCTACTATCTGGCCCAATACCTCTCTGCTCAGAACTGTTGTATCCTCCTGCAACACACACCCTCTAATTAGTCACCTCATCCTACAGACTCTACCACCTGAACAACTTCATGACCAATCTCATCATTACCCTATTGGTACAGTTTGGTTTTAACCACAATCACTTCAGTACCTCAGTACCCTGGTCACATTCCTTCTAGACTGTGATGAGATCAGACTTTTCATCTTAGGAAATGGCAAAGAGCTCTCCAGGATATTGCTGTATCTTTCCTGTCTCCACCTCCTAAGCTCACAGCCTTACTAAATCTTAATTGTCCTTAAAGCACAGAAACTGGCCCAGAGAATGCTTTTAATAACTACCTACTGGAGATAAAGAAGAATTTTTTGTGTGAAATGTCTCAGTTTAAGAAGATATGCTCCTGGGCACTGATAGCTCATGCCTATAATCCTAGCTACTCTGGAGGCTGAGCTCTGAGGATCATGGTTCAGTGCCAGCCCTGGCAGGAAAGTCCTTGTAACTCAAATCTCCAATAAACCACTCAGAAAACAGGAAGTGGCACTGTGGCTCAAGTGGTAGAGCACTAGTTTTGAAATGAAGAGCTGAAAATGAGTACATTACTTATCAAGCATTGTTGCCTCTTCCTTTGTTTCCCCTGTATTCATTTCCTTGCTCATGTAATTGTAATCCCCCTGTGTACGGTATTTTCACAATAGAAAACTTATTAAAATTTTTTCAAAAAGAAAAAGAAATGAAGAGCTGAGGGGCGGCACCCAGGCCCAGAGTAAAAGCCCCAGGATGGAAAAAAAAAAAAAAAAGATGTGCTTACTACTATTTAAAAAAAAAATTCAAACTGGCTTGATCAGATAGCTTTTTCTTAGGTAGCTATGTAAAATAATGTTTACATAATTGGCCAAACATCCAGTATGGCTAGCAAAATTATCAAATTACCCTGCTTCTTCCTAGCTCCTAAGAAATATTATCATCACTACATAAATCAATGAGTTTCAGTGACAGAAAATAGTATATAAACATCAAAGCATATATATTCCTAAAGAAAAACAATCTACACACTCAAATTTTTTAAAGCAAACTTTTCAAGGCTGCTTCAATTTCTCAGAAAAGCAAATACTGTTCCATGATTCATGCCTGTAATCCTAGCTACTCAAGGAGCTGAGATCTGAGGATCATGGTTCAAAGCTGCCAGTCTGGGCAGGAAAGTCTATGAGGCTCTTATCTTCAATGAGCTTAAGAAAAAAATAAAAATAATAATAAAGTCGGAACTAGAACTGTGGTCAGGTTGGTAAGCCTTGAGCAATAAAATTTCAGACATAGCACCCAGGTCCCAGGTCCTGAATTTAAGCCCCAGGACCAGCATAGGCTGGGGGGGGGGGGTAGGGGAAGAAGCTGGGTGTGTTTGGGAGATGGAGAGAGTGAGGGAAAGGGAAACAGAAAGAAAGGAGAGAATGAAACAAAAAAGAAGAAAGGGAAGGGAAGGGAAAGGAAGGGAAGGAAGGGGAGGTGGAAGGGAGAGAAAGAGAAAAAGAAAATGAAAGAGAGAAGGAGCAAGGGAGAAAGTGCAAGAAGAAAGAAAAAAGGAAGGAAGGAAGGAAGGAAGGAAGGAAGGAAGGAAGGAAGGAAGGAAGGAAGGAAGGAAGGCAGGCAGGCAGGCATTTTTTTTTTCTAAAAGACTTCACTGTGGAAAATTAAAATATGTTTGTAAAGATCTCACATACTAAAGTTTCTATAATAAATATGAAAAGTTGGTGTAGAAACGAAATTCCTCTGAAAACCACAACCATTCAATTTACAATCCAGCCCAGAAATAAAGCATTTGAATAGAAAGCACTTGTCACAAAGTCCACAGGCTTTATCCAGAGTCCACATCATTTCATGGGGGAGAACCAACACAATATAATATAATGCAGGGCCTACTCACAGCCCAACAGCAGTGGAAATGATAGCTGATAACAGAAAGAAGAACCAGAAAAGCCTAAGAAGAATGGTACTTCTGTCTCCGTTCTAGTATTTCAAACCAGGAGGCTGGGACTATCTACTCTAAACAAAACAGCTCTCTACACCTCAACGAATAGCGCTATTGAATTGGTAAGGGATTCATGATCACAAAGACAATACAACAACAAGGAGTGACATATCCAATACCCTCCAAGGACAGACCAAGACTTAAAAAGAAAAAAAAAGCCACAAAAAGTTTAATAGCAAATTTTAATGGCAAATTTGAGGCCAAATGTTTGGACATCCATTAATTCATGGGATGACCTTAATCAAGATGCAGTGAACTCACAAACTGACATGCTGAATCAAAACTCCCCTTGTGTAGCTACTTAAGCTTAATAAAAATAAATAATAGAAATAAAAAAAATACTCCCCAAATTTCAGATTTACACAAAAATACTTTGTAATCAATATAACTTCCTTTGTTTATTCTAACAAATGCATGAATCATACATCTCAGCACAAACCTGTGGTATTTCAGATTTAGAAAGTGTGGAAGCCTCCTGTCTATTCCTGTTGTGGCCAGGCCCCTCACAGATTCAAGATGGTTTACTAAATGAGAACACACCAACCTTCAGGACTTTAAAACACTTCTATAAGCACATGGTCACCTCACATGAGCTGACAACTTAACCTTGCTGGGAGCAAGAAAATCAAACAACCCTGGAGCATTTCCCTTTAGCCCTATCTAGAATAGTTGCTATGTTTAGACACACTTCTAAAGCAGTAATACCAAATTAGCTTTTACTAGAAAGAAAAATAAGGAAGGCTGTGGGTCCAGGCTTAACCCAAGAAGCATGAAGTTCTATTTATTGAGATACACCGACTTTTTAATTACTTGAAGTATCGCCAGTGCTAGAATGTCATTATACCTAATGCTCTTATAATGTTCTCATTGAAAAAATATTTTGTATCATTTCTGTAGATGGTAGTACTTTATTTTTATGCTTATTATTTTGCCAGGGCTTTAGCCCCTGCAAATGTGTAGTAGCCAACATACTACACATTCCTTCTGCCATTAATTTTGAAAAAGTCAGTTGCACAAGGTGACTGGAAATATCTAGAATTCGTTGATTTTTTTTTTAAACCATTTCCAATGTGAATCCTACAAAACAAATGGAGGTGGGGGGGGGCAGTTCTAACCCCTAGCCCTACAGAGGTGACACTCTCCCACAGAGGGTCTGATGTGCAACCTCCATCCAACCCTGCCTTCCCTGGCTGGCACTGCCAGGTCAGTGCAATCTGGCCTCTGGGTTAGTTTCTGCACTCCTGGGAGTTTTCCATCTTCTGGCCCTTCCTCCCAAAGGCTGAAAGGTGTTGAGAGCCTGTGTGACACACAGGTAGAGAGAGAATGACACTCTTCCCTAAAGGAAGTGTGCAGCCCAGTGGCTCACTCACTCACAGCACCCCCCACCCCTCACCCCTACCCCCTTACTCAACTTTCCAAAACCCTCTCCCTGCCAACCCGTGAAGTTTGCATAGACAAATCCAGTACCTGCCCCTGGCCACCTCCAAGTGTCCTTTCTCCCTGACGCACTGCACAGACAGATGCATGCCCTAGGTCGCCGCGGTGACCTCGGGGTAACCCCAAAGCCTCAGCTCCTCCCCCCGGGGGGGGGTAGCGACCTCCGGGGCCGGCTTCTCCCCAGACGCGCGCGTTCCCTGCGCCCCAGGCCTGGGCACCCCAGGCTCCCCAGTCCGTGCATCACTGGGGGGGGAAGGTGTGTGGGGGGCGGGGGGGACAGTTCCACCGAGGCTTCGCCCCATCCCAGTGCGCCCCCCCCAACTCTCCACCTCCCCCTTAGCGGGCAGACTGAGAAGAGTTGGGACAAGTGTCGCCCTGCGGTCCCCCCTCCCTCCGCGTGCCGGGTCCCCGCCAAGTCCCGGACCCCCACCGCGGCCCCTCAGCCATCCGCGTCCCCACCGCCAGCCACCCGCGCCCCCGCCAAGTCCCAAAGGCTCCTTCGCATCCCGCACACCCCCCCCCCGCCCGATCCCGATCCCGCACCCTGCCCCGCCGAGCCCATCACTCCCGGGTCAAGCACAAGGTCTTGCAGCCCGACGGGCTCCTCAGGGTGCCGGGTGCCCGGCTGTGAGGAGCACCCTGAAGGGAGTCGGACCCCCCCCTGCCGGACCCCGGGGGCGCGGCCGCTCGCCCGCACTCACCTCCCGAACGCCTCCGGGTCCTCCCGTCCCCACACCCCGGCTCGCCCCCCTCGCCCGCTCACCTCGCCAGGTCTCCCGGCTGCCGCGCAGGGGTGTCCGGGGCCGGCTGGGACCCGTGTGGAGCGCGCCGGGATCAGGTGTCGCCGCCTTTAAGTGACTTGGAGGGGGGCGGGGGCGTGAGGAGGGGAGCCGCGGAGTCCGCGCGGACTTCGCGCAAGGCGGCCAAGGGGTGGCAGGGCTTCCGTGGTGTCTTCCTTCAGGTCCGCGGCGCGCCTCCTGCGCACACCACACACCACACACACCCCGCCGCCCCCAGCCGCGCCCCGGA
>NW_012267286.1:2799704-2807584 GCF_000151885.1 Dipodomys ordii
GCTCTACCACTGAGCCACCTTCCCAGCCCTTTCTCTTTCTGGGCTAACCATTTTGAACCAGAAGAATTTTAGCAATTACTAAGGAAAGAACTAACTTTAAAAGTGGGGTAAAAAAAGCCTGGTGCTAGTAGCTCACACCTGTAATCCTAGCTACTCAGCAGGCTTAGTGTGAGGATAACAGTTTGAAGCCTGTCAGGCAAGAAAGTTCGTAAGACATTTATTTCCAATTAAGCACCAAAAAGCCAGAAGTAGAACTAAGGTTCAAATGATGGAGTGCTAGCCTTGAGCATACTCATGTAACTTTAACCCATCTGTACAGTATCTTTACAATAAAAAAAAATATGCATTTAAAAAAAAACCCTAGGACAGAGCCCAGGCCCTGAGGTCAAGCCCGAAGATTAGCACAAAATAAATAAATAAATAAAAATAAAGTGGCTGAAAAATTCAGTCTGCTGGGCTGCAGTCTTGAATGAATTGGCATAAAAAAGACCAATGGAGAAAACGGAATCAATTAGTCAACCTCCAGGTCTCTTCCTTATGTGTAATAGTTCTCTTTCCTCAGCAACTATTTCATGACATCAGGCCTACTTACATTCCAATGTAAATACAAAGCAGAAGAGGGATATACTGAATTATGGCTGTCATGCTAACCTTAGTCTTAAATAGAATTAGCTGTGTGAATGTACTTCTAGCTATTGGAAGCCGTAAGAAAAATTAAAAAACAAAAACAAAAAGCCCTTAAGCCATTATAGTTTTAAAAGAAAGAGTCTGCAGGCTAGGCTAGGCACCAGTGTCTCACACATATACAATCCTAGTTACTCAGGAGGCTGAGATCTGAAGATCCCAGTTCAAAGCCAGCCCTAGCTGGAAAGTGCTTCAGAATCTTACCTCTAATTAACCACCAAAAAAAAAAAAAAAATCAAACGTGGATAGTTCCCAGGCCTTGAGTTCATGACCCACTACTAGCTGTCTCTGCCTGTCTGTCTGTCTCGTGCTCGCTCTCTCTCTCTCTCTCTCTCTCTCTCTCTCACACACACACACACACACACACACTTCTATAGCACTAAGCTATGACCTTGTCCATAGTGGTCTCTAGAATACATGTTGCTTCTGTAAGAATATTCCATTTACAAACAAAACAGAGGATGAGTTTGGAGTTTGAACAGTGTAACTAGAGGGAAGAAAAGAAAGCAAAAAGACTTAGAGAAAGCATCACTATCCATGGGGAACCTTCCCTTCCTTCATTGTTTTGTAAGAACGGGTCAGGCTAAATATGTTGGATTCCTCAGTGCAAATGAAACAAAAGTCAAATGACACTGACACTGAAAGAAGGCAAAAGAGTCAGCAATAAGAACGACAGACTGATTCTAAGCCAAAGGAAGAATGAGAGAGAGAGGCATCAATGTAGTCAAGGTCAAAGTGACAGGGATTGTACAGACAGCACAAGCTGAGTAGAAAAATGTCTAGCAATCAAGGAGGTCTTCAGGAAATCCTTAATCAAATTGGGGCTAGATTACATCCAAGAGTAAGGGGAAAGTACACTTGAAAATAACACCAATGTCTGTCACATAGCTAATGCACATGGGGATGCCAGAAAACTGAATTAGAGTTCCAATTCTGCTTTGGAGAGAATAGGTAAGAAATCTGAGAAAGAATTAAAGACCATCTATTTATGTGTAAAATTCTATTCTATGAGCCTCAAAGGTTAGCATGGAATCCAAGCTACTCAGCAATCTGAAATCCAGATGATCTCAGTTCAAGGCTAGCCCACACAGAAAAGACCTAGACATTCTATTTCCAAAACCAGCAAAAAGCTAGGCTGGAGAAGTGACTCAAAAATAGAAAGCCTGCTATAAGCAAACAAGACAAATAGAGTATAAAGCCCTGAGTTAAGCCTGATGGAGACCCTGAACCATAAAGAAAAAAAAAATCCCAGAAAGGAAAGAGAGACACAGTAGGAAATAGATGAAGAGAACTGTCATAAATGAGAGAAGGCAGAATCTCAGAAAGTGAGAAAGGAGTGGAGAGCAAAGGTGTAGACTAAAGAGAGATTTTACAAGAAGGCAATTTCCATGAGGTCACGGTGTTAGTATTCCAGAAAATGAGCAGGTAGCTAGCCACAATTCAAACGTATAACTCTAAGCAAAGCCCACCAAACCTACCAGTGAACTCACCCAGGACTGTCCTGATGACAAACAGGAAGTGTTACTTTAGTACTGTGAACCCTCAGATCATGGTCTATAGAATGGCCCAATCTACCACTCAGTGCTAAGAAGCAAAATAAGGGTAAAAAGAATATACGTGTAAAATATTTATAAACAAGCACACAAATAAATAAAATTCAATGAGACAGTGGTTCATTTCTGTAATCCTAGCCACTCAAGAAGAGTGGCCTGAAGGATCATGTCTCGATCACAGACCCTACAAAACATTAGAGTCCTCAACTCAACCAACTGATAAAAAAAAACTGTCACGGCAGAATATACTTATCATCCCAGCTCTGCTACCAAAACCTAAACCAGAGGATTAAGGTTCAGGGCAATCCAGAGAATGAACTTAAGAATTCAAAATTCTATTAGAAAAATAATTGGCTTGGGGTGTTGCTCAAGCTGTACTGTTCCTGCTTAACAAGCACAAGTCCTGAGTTCAACCCCAGTGCTGCCACAAAAATTAAAAAGATGCTATATGAGTTGCATGCAAGTGGCTCAGGTCTGTAATCCTAAACTACTCAAGAGGCTGAAGTCTAAGGATCACAGTTCAAAGCCAGCCAGGGTAGGAAAATCCATGAGACATTTATCTCCCATAAAATATTCAGAAAAAGCCAGAAGTGGATCTGTGGCTCAAGTGGTAGACCATTAGCCCTGCACACAAAGAGGTTCAGTGGCAGAATCCAGGCCCTGAGTACAAGCCTCAAGACCGGCAAAAAAAAAGCTATCTGAGGAGAATATTTTATTACTTAGGGGGAAACAGGTTTATTTTTCAAAGATAAGACTAATGTCAAGGTAAATACACTTTCCCATCAATATCCCTAGCATTCCTCATCCTAGACCTAAATGAGGTGTTGGGCTCTATTTCAGAAGTTGAATACCATAAACATACATTTGTTTTAATTAGAGTCATTGCCCAGATAGATACTTTGGTTTCCTGATATGATACACCCAATTTATACAAAGCCTGCATATAATACTAACACAGAAAGGCTGTCCTTTTCTCTATGTGTATGTGTGTGGGGGTGCACTATTGATTGTCCTTTACCATACCTTCTTCACCACTTCCTTCCTGCCTGCCTTGTTTCCCTGTTCATTTTATCTTCTTGCAAACATAGTCACCCCAATGTCCCAAAATGTTTTCAAAGCCAGGAGAAAACAGAACTGGTGATCACCTTCAATACTTCTTAAAATAGTATCACCCTTACCCAAATCCATAAGTTGAATTTTTTTTCCTAGAATTGAATGGACAGGCAAACCTGTTGGACTAGTTTCCTCCCAGCCCTGATCTCTTGATTGGCTGGGAAGAACAAGCAGACAGCAGGTACCCCAGCACAAATGCAAAGCTATGGAAAGCAAAGGGAGTTATTTATTCATGGGGAAGGTGGGACACTAACAAACTGCTAGCACAATCACTCAGGCCATTGCTAGAAAAGAAAAATGCTTTCTGCTGATTCTCTAATACTATGATGAGAACGAGGAAATAAAATAAGCTTTTATTGTAACTGGAGTTTGAAATTATCCAATGAAGAGAGTTGTAGTGGGTATGCTTGTAATACCAGCACTTGAGAGGCAAAGACATGAGAATTGTGAGTTTGAGGTCAACCAGGGCTGCATAGCAAGTATGTCTCAAGAGAAAATTATTATTTTAAATTCTGAAGAATAGATTTATGTCAAAATGTGGTTTTAAATGTGTCCCCCAAGTTTCTTACTGGTGTGTGTTTTTAATGTGTTTACTTACAAGAAAAAAAAAATTGGACCTCAGGACTGAAAAAAAGAAAAAAGAAAAATTGGAATTTGCAAAAAGATGAATTTTTCTAGGGAAGATTTAGCTTGATAATGCTCTAAATAGAAAAGTCCTTGGTTATATTAAAGTGCTGACATGCTTTGAAATTATCTTTCACATTATTTACTGGAAAAGTACTTCTAACATACAGAAAATATCTGATTAATATATAAACATCTAGTATAAAAATATATGTATGTCCATTAACTCTAAAAATATTACATGTCCTTCCTCTTTATTTTCTTCAGGGTTTTGTTTTTCTTGTTTCTTTTGTGTTTTTTGGGTTTGATTGATTTTTGTGCTGGTCCTAGGACTTGAGCTAAGAACCTGGGCTATATCCCTGAGCTGTTTTTGCAAAAGGCTAATGTTCTACTTCTTAAGCTATAGCACCATTTTGAACTTTTTGGTGGTTAATTGGAGATAAGAGTCTCATGGATTTTCCTGCCCAGGATGGGTTCGAACTATGATCCTCAGATCTCAGCTCCTGAGGATCTAGAATTACAGGTATGAGCCACTCTTCAAATTAAAAAAAAAATTATTATTATGCTAGAGAGAGAGAGTGAGAGAGAGAGAGAGAGAGAGAGAGAGAGAATGTGTGTGTGTGTGTGTGTGTGTGTGTGTGTGTGTGTGTTGGGACTTTAACTCAGGCCCAGGTACAGTTGCTTAGGTTTTTGTTTAAGGTGGCACTCTGCCACTTGAGCCACACCTTCATTTATGGGCCTTTTGGTGATTAATTGAAGATAAAAGTCACTTTCCAGCCAGGGTTGGCTTTGAACTGCAATCCCAGATCTCAGTCTCCTAAGTAGCTAGAATTGTAAACATGAGCCACTGGCACCCAGCTTTCTTCAGCTGTTATGAAAAATTTCAAGCCTACACATATGATTCAATTTATACAGCTTTCCAGGAAAGCTGTATACCACTGAAAACATTGCCTATTTGTGCATATGATTCCAACATACTCTGGCATAGATTATTTAAATTTATTTAATTTGGAAGAAAATTAGCTCTTTTTTAAAGTAAGTTATAGTGAAATAGCCGCAAAGTTATGACTTAGAACCTTAAAAATACTTCAAGTATTAAATGACATCAAAACAGAAATTGAAAGCGTAAAATGACTTTATACTATTTTACTTTGTAATATT
Organism: Dipodomys ordii; assembly: GCF_000151885.1. Taxonomy (NCBI): domain Eukaryota; kingdom Metazoa; phylum Chordata; class Mammalia; order Rodentia; family Heteromyidae; genus Dipodomys; species Dipodomys ordii. The sequence goes on from NW_012267286.1 coordinate 2,804,840, forward strand.
TCCAAACTATGCAAAATTTAGCAAAGTAGTTGCAAATGTAATTTTTTTAGGAAAATGAAGTACTTTTGGATGCATTTCTGTTATAGATATATGAACTCAATGGATACTGATGATAACTTTAAAATAAAGCCAATATACTGATTATTGAAAATTGAAGTAAGCCAGAACCAAAGAAGCATAGATTCCATGGTTTCCCTCGTTTGTAATAATTAGTATATGTCTAAGATAGTCCTAGCAGAGGACCACGATAGCTCAAAAGTTATGTACATATATATAAAAAGTTATGTACATATATATATAATACAATGCTAAGTCAAATGAACTCCAAGATATTAAAACAAGAAGTTTTCCTTTAATGCTGTGGTATTTTTAATGCACTATGTGAAGTAACTTTTTTCTTTAGTTTTTTTTCCCTCCCCTGTTGTCACCGTATTTGATTTTGGTACTCTGGGTATTGTATATACATTTATCTGAATTAGGGAAGGGAAAGGGAACAACAAAATGGTAAGACAAAGGACAAAGGGCGAACAAATGCAACAGTGATACTCTCAAGACAATACATTGGAAATGAACCATACAACTTGGGGGAGGAGGGTGATTGTGGGGAGGGAAAGTGCAAGAAAAATGAAGGAAGGGGTAACAAGTGACAAGAAATGTACTCACATCCTTATTTATGTAACTGTAACCTTCTGTACATCACCCTGACCAAAAAAATTAAAAAAACAAAATAAAATAGCACAGAGCCCTAAGCAAAATGTCTAAAACAATTTTACTACCCATTTTTTCCCATCCAATGTAAGTGCTTTGCTTAAAACACGCATACATTTCCATCTGAGAATAGGAATTGTCTTAGGATGTCCTAGGTACTTTGCCATTCATCAATCTAAGAGTAGTATTTTTTGGTTTGAGCTTTGAACTCCTAAATGCTTACTTAAGGGTCGCAGTCCTGTCTAAACAAATTTCAACCTTGGCACTTATGATCTATGTAAACAAATTCTCAGCAAGACTACAAAGTGGAAAACTGAGTTGGTACACACGCAGGATGGAAGTGGGAGAAATCTAAACTGAAAATTGCCTGCACAGAAATCTGTGTGTTGCAGGTTACAAGGTAGTAAGCATAGTGGATCAGAAGCACCAAAACTCAACTCCAGTAGCAACAGGTACTGAGGCCCGTGAAGACTGCAATAGAATTCAGAGGCTCTCTAAAGAACAGACTGCATTTCTACTTTAAGATGTAGAAAATACAATTCCCATACCTATTTGTTGGGTATACTAAGCACTATGAATGACCCAAAGTTCTGCAAAAATAGTAAGCAATTAACAGTACAGAGTAATGACACTAAATTTAAAGTCATTTTAACTAAAAAAATATATATAACCAATTTTTATCCCTCATCCACCCTTCCTCTTCCCTCCCTCTCTCCCTCCCTCCTTCCCTCCTTCACTCTCTCTCTCTCTCTCTCTTTCTCACCAGTGTCAAATTTGGTCTTGGCACCCGCTCAGCTTCCTTGCTTTTCTGGTACTCTACCACTTGAGTTATGCCTCCAGCCTGGCTCTTTGCTGATTATTTTGGAGATTGAATCTCTTGGGCTTTTCTGTCTGTGTTGTCATTGAGTTTTGACTCTCCTGATCTCATCATCCTGAGTAACTAGAAGAGCATACATGAGCCCCTGGCCTAGCCTCCCACTTTAACCATTTAATCTCCATTATACCTTACAACCAATTTATAAACAATATTCACTATGTTCAATTGTTGACTTGTTATCAAAGCAGTCCACAGGTATAAATATTTTTCTCCAAATATCCACTAATTGTTGGGGAATATATTTCTGTAATGTAGATTTCTGAAATCTAATTTGAAATGTCTATCACTTACAAGAAGCATGACATTATCTACATCACTAACATCCTAAAATAAAAAGGAAACATATTTAAATATTAGAATAGTAAACTCAAAAAGAAGTCAACAAACCTTTAGTAATAAGTCCCTCTGCTATTACACACATTTGTCATTATGTTTCAAAATGCTAACTTGTAATAGCCTATCCGGTTTGACAATGGTTTCTGAGTCATTAAATATTAAATTATAATTTGTTAACTTTCCATGCCAGTTGTCTCTCTTTCTGCCTTTGTTTTCAGGTTCTGTTCAAATGAATACCCAATAATCAATAACCAATTAGATTAAAGCTCTAAAGGACACTTACAATACCAAGGATACTTTGAACATCTATTTTAAAATGTCTACTGTCAGCCAAGCAATGATTGCTCATGTCTATAATCCTAGCTACTCAGGAGGCTGAGATCTGAGGATCATGGCTTGAAGCCAGACCAGGTAGAATAGTCTTCATGAGACTCTGGTTTCAAATTAACCACTCAAAACCCAGAAATGATGCTGTGGCTTAAGTGGTAGAATGCTAGCCTTGAGCACAAAGAGGCCCAAGGATAGTGCCCACACCCTGAGTTCAAGTCCCACAACCAAAATATTAAAAAAAAAAAGTCTACTGTCCAGGTGCTGGTAGCTCTAACTAGAAACTATCAGCTCACATCAGTAATCTTGGCTACCCAAGAGGCTAAGATCCAGATAATTAAGGTTCAAAGCCAGCATGGTCTGTGAAGCTCTAACTAGAAATTATCAAGCAACAAAACCGAAGCTGGAGATGTGGATCAAGTGGTAGAACATCAGCTAAGCAGAACCAAAACTCTTTGTTCAAACCTAGATACCAGAATGAGGAGTTGGGGGGGGGG
>NW_012267286.1:2807634-2874777 GCF_000151885.1 Dipodomys ordii
CCCCCCCCCGCCGCGGGCCGGCCCAGGCCGTGGGCTTGGGGGTCACCACCCGCCCAGGTCCCGCCTTTATCTCTCTCTCCATCTTTATCTGTCCATGGCGGGGCTTGAACTCAGGGCCTGGGCTGTGGCCCTGAGCGCTTAGCGCTCTCCTACTTGAGCCACAGTGTCACTTCTTTCTCTCTCTTATTTTACTTTTGGTCACCAGGCAGTTAGTTGGCTGTGTGTGTGTGTAAAGATCAACTATTACCTGAGCTTCTGGACTAGTCCTAGTTCCGATCTGAAGTTGATTTTGGACAACTCGATGGAAGAGATAGGACAAGAATAAGCGGGAAATTATTAAGTGCCACCTCCCCCCACGTCCCCCCATCTTGTGCATCTGCAAAGTAGCTAAGCCAAGACTTCACGTCTGGGCCGCCGCAGGACCTTGAGAAAGCTGTGGAAAGCGCGGATGTGGGGACCTTGGGGAAAATCAGTTGGGTTGGCTGGGTTCAATGACATGCTTTAGTTGGGGCTCATCCTGAAAGAGCCATTTATGCTTTGCGGGGTTGAGTCTGTGGGTACTTTATTCCGTCTCATCTGTGTGTGCCAGCAGCCTATCTCTGCCAAATTGGCGTTCTAGGCCAGGAAGCAACTTTACACAAGCCTGCTGGAGTATTATTCTTGTGGCAACCCAGCAAGGAGAGGCTAAGCATTTTTAAGTTCCCAGTGGTAGATTACAAGCTGCATGAGAACCATGAAAGTCTAATAGTGTCTTCTTCTGCTCACAGCCTGATGGCATTGTCTTGTAGGACATATATATAGATATAGATATACACACATATATATGCATATATATGGGTCATCCTAACATTACTTGTATATGCAGGCATGATGTCATTTTATATATGCATGTCATAGCAACGTTTAGAAATGGCCAGCCATAAGTTTTAGAAGCTACTATGCCATGATGTCACTGAAATGTTGTGTTTAAACTATGGGAATTTTTAAAATAAAATGTTAAGTAAAATTGTTTCTTACCTGACCAAACAGATTTTTAAAAAGAGAAAGAAAACCAGAAACACAAACAAAAGCTGGGCACCCGTGGCTCACACCTGTAAAAATCCTAGCTACTCAAGAAGTTAAGATCTGAGGATCACAGTTTTAAACCAGTCCTCGTGGGAACTTGCATGGGACTCTCAGCTCCAATAAGCTACTCAGAAAAGCTGGAAGTGGTGCTGTGGCTCACCTACAGCTAAAGAAGCTCAGGTAAGAGCACAGGTCCAGAGTTCAAGCCCCAGGGCTGGAGAAAAAAAAATTGGGAATCTCAGTATTTAAATAAGAAAACTGAATTTTATATTTTATTATAGATACTCTTACTTAGTGATAAATGAAAAAAAGAACCAAAGATGTTATTTTATTTTGTCTGCTTAACAGACATAACAGATGCCTGTAATACTAGGTACTCAGGAGTCTGATATCTGAGGATCACAGTTTTCCATCTCTAATTATCTAGGAAAAAGCTAGACTTGGAGATGTAGCTCAAATGATAGAGCATCAGCTTTAATTGAAAAAGCTAAGGCACTGAGGTCCTGAGTTCAAACCCCAACATACACACTCACACTCACACACACATACACAGTAACAGACCTAAGATCCATGTGCTCATGGATGTTCATTACTGATAGAGGGATTTTCAGATTCCATGTTCATATAAGCAAAAGCACTGCCCTTTACAAATTAGAAATCTTTGTATCTGACCTGGGAAGTATATGATACTGTGTGTTTATTTCTTACTTAAATTGCACTAGTTAAACTTAAAAGAAGCATTAAACATAGGTGATTATTAGCAATAGATGGATATAGATGGCTTTCCTACATATGTGCAGATATGCCCATTCTATTGTATTTAAGGTTTACTTATTGTTCTCCCTGGTTTATGTATGATGCTGAATTATTCACAACTCTATACTGGAAGGGTGTCCCATTGTTTAAATTTAGCTGGTCTTGGGATAAATTACAGATGAATTTACATTTTTGGATTTTGAAACTATAAGACCAAGAAATCAGTAAGACACACCCTCCCCTAATTTTTAATGATTCTTTTTAAAGATTTGTATATTTTTTCATATTTTCCCCATCCTCAAGATTCTAATCCTGTTAGACTATAGAATGTTGACTTTGACAGCATATCTGTAAGGAAGCTACAACCAATAAGGAATAAAATTTTCTCATTATTTTATGTACTATATACATTTATTTAATTTGTCATTATAGTTTAAATGTTTGTTGTAATTTTTCATGGTGTTGGGCCTTTATGCTGTTCCTGGATATAGCAATAATCATATGAGAGATAACAGTTTATCCTGACAATCATTAACTTTTGAACTGAATACCAGAGCTTAATTTCAGACTCACTTTTTGTTACCTGCATGAGCTTTGTCACGTTACCTAACTTCTTTGTGTCTTGGTTTCTTTGCCTATAAAATGAATGTAATAATAGAATCTACTGCATAAAGTTATAGTAATTAAGATAGAAATTACATAATACTCTGCTCTTGGGACCCAGTGAGCATTTAGCAAATGCTAATTTTATCTATCTTTACTTCTGATACTGGGAGAATTATTGAGTTTTGTTGGGGTCATTATGTTTATTGACAAATAGATTAAAGATATGTTATTGCTGATGGGAGCATATTTTAAGGTCCTTTGCTACCTTTCTTGATCCTAGAAATTATTTTTCATGCAGTGCCCTGATACGATCAAATTCTTCTAGTTTTGTACCTTTTACCATGAAAGTACCACCACTTTTTGGTCAAGCTTCCTGTTTATGCTGTTTTTTTTTAATTTAATGTAATTTTATTTGTGAACATACTGTACAGAGGGGTTACAATTACATGGGCAGGATAATGCATACATTTCTTACCAAGCATTGCAGCCTCCTCCTTTGTTTACCCTTCACATCCCTTCCCAGCCTCCCGCCTCCCCCCCAATCCCAATCCTTCTCCTTCCCCTCCTTCCCCCCTCCCCCCCCCCCCCGCACCGACATTGTAAAGCTCGTTTTGGACATGACAACTTGTACTTCTCATTGTTGCAACAGGTCCACCTGTATCCTTAAACAACTGGTTTTTCCCCATCTCCTCCACAAGTTATACTGACATCAAATATAGTGAAAGCAGGGGTTATACTGTGGGTACAAAGCAACAAAGAGATAATCTTATAAATGCGTTAGAAACACATGCATGAAAGAAAAAACATTAAAATACATATCTAAGGGTTCATTTTCCTGACATCACATTATCTGACCTTTTCCTCTTGACTCATACATATACTATGCTGTTTATTTAAGTACAATGAATTATTTTCTATATTACTATATGTTCAGTTTAATAAGCACTATAAAAAAGGTGTCCCATTAAGACCTGATAAAATTATTTTATAGAGGTTGGACTGGCTGCTGAGAGGAAAGCTTCATTGGGGCAGTCTCCGCATACCATGGGGGGATCGACACTGTTGCCTTTGATTGGCCTTGGTCCTCACAGCTCCAAAAAGAAATGGGATCTTGATAAGCTCTATGAGTTGAAGTCCAAAGCTCAGCAGATTATGAACCAGTTTGGCCCCTCAGTCCCAATCAACCTCTCCAATTTCTCATCCATTAGAACAGAACCAACCAGCACCTCTCCACAAAGCTTGATAGCCAATGTACAATGGTGGTAAAAATACCAGGTACTCCTGGGACTTGGGGGCATCTTAGCCCTGAAAACAACTAGGTTTTAACCAAGAAAAAATTACAGGACTTAGTGAGAGAAGTGGAACCTAATGAACAGTTGGATGAAGATGTGGAGGAGATGCTGCTGGCAGATCACTGAGGATGTTATTGAGAGTGTAGTGACACCAGCCTTTCACCTCACACAGCATCACAAGTCAAATGCCCTGGAGTTGAAGGACATCTAGCTGCATCTAGAACGCCAGTGGAACATGTGGATCCTAGTTTTTGGCTCTGAAGAAATCCGACCCTACCAAAAAGCTTGCACCACAGAAGCTTGTAAACAGAGAATGACACTGATCTGGAAAACAACCAAGAAATAACACACGGAAAAGTCAGAATGGACAACAATGTATTTGGAGATACTTGAGCTGAGACTTCAGCCATCTCATCATTGAAATGTTTTTAAAATGCTTTACAGAGAGGCATATATATTTTTTATTAACAGTGCAGCAATATCTATACTGACTGAGATCTGCCAAAAGAATAAAGCCTTCTACCCCTCTTCTGGGTCCTTTACCCTTCTGTCTCAAAGAGGAGCAATGTATCTTCCAGAGGAGATTTTATTTGTGACTTATTATGTTAGTGATTGAGTATAGGACAAAGCATTTTGGTCTTGTTGGGTAAGCTGGTATTAGCAAGATTTGTAGAGGGTTTTGTTCTTCCTCCATTCCCCATTCCCTGTATTTATGATGACAGTATTGAATAAAGAACTTATTAATTGAAAAAGTAGTTTATGGATTCTGCTTTTAGCTGGGTAAACAAATATGTATACTTAGAAAAATAGATGGCATAAAATCATAACATTTTAAATGTAATCAAGTGTCAGGTACATTGTAAGGGCAATAAAGTGAGGGAAGAGGCTTGGGGTATAACTCAAATAATACATTGTCTGCCTAGCAAGCACCAGGCCCTAAGTTCAGTCCCCAGTGAGGGAGTAGAGGGAGAAATAGAGATTAACATTAGATAGGCAAAATGGATATTGGAAATAATTCTACTTAGGATTTGAAGAAAAGAGTATTGGTTCTTCAGGAATTAAAGGGTACTTTTAGAATAATACGGTCAATTCTAATTCTTCCCCAACAGAACTAGTAAAGCTACCTTAAAGTACTGAAAAATAAAAAAGGAATCTTTTATATTTTAAACTTGAAATCTATTGCCGTGCTTTCTTGTACTTTTCTACTGGTTCAACCTCAACCAAAGAGACAATGGAGTGCCTATGGCCTCAGTCAATCTGCTGGATAGTCAAGGCATGAGTTCAGATGAAAGGAGATCCTTTGCCTCTTAAGGAACTCAGAATTTTAGTGAAGACTAAATTACACATGAAACCACTGAAATGCAATGAAAGCACAAAAAAAAGTAAAAGGAAAAAAAGGGAATAGGATAGAAATACAAATCAGGTTGTCACACAGGATCAAAGTTAGTAATAACTTCAGGGACTGGCCAGGGAGAGAGCTTAGAAGTGCACAGCTACAGTAACACAGTAGTTTAGCTCATAGTACTTATATGAAGTAAAAGTGATTGTCACACACAGAACTCATGGTGATCCCATGGCTCTCATTTTCTGGCTTTCCTGCTCTCTACAATTCCCATCTGTCCTGCACGGGTGGATCATGTGATATGCTATTTAGTAGAATCTACCAAAAGGGACTTCCATCATGTAATTGAGGTCCAAGATTTGGTGATCTTGAGCTTTTTAAACAGGAGATGATTCTGAATGACTAAGAGTTAATAAGGCAAAAATTCACCAAAGAGCAAGTGGGCCCCTGGAAAAAGGAACCATCCTTACAGGCTTGATGGGGAATCTCACATGGCAAAGAATGGAGCACAGCTTCTCAGACTTGAAGGGTAGCTTCCAACTAACAACCAGTAAACCACTGGAGTCCTCAGCCATACACTTCAGGGAAATGAATTCTGCCAACAACCAATGTATGTTCTTCCTCAGTCAGTCCTTCAGATGAAAATGCAACCTGGACATGACCTTGATTGAAACCCTAAGCAGAGAACTTACAACCTCTTGATTCATAAATACTGGGAGATAATAAAAGGTATGTGGTTTCAATATATTATTTGTTTATAGGTTTGTGGGATATTTTTAGCAATCATAAATATAATATGCCCCATAGGAAGAAACCCAAGTCCAGGGTCACTGTTTAAAACCAGGGGCACATGTGATTAAGGAGAATAGAAAAGCTGGTGGCCTATCTACATAGAAGATGATACATATTGGGAATTATGAGGAATCAAAACTAGGAATCTAGTAGTGTTGTTAGTTTTACTCTAGTAGGTGGATCTGATTCCTCTAATATCTCCCCAGAACAGGAACTAAAATTCCTATTACAAAAATTTCAGATTGGTGATAAATGAGAGTTAGGTATTAGCAAATATAGGTACCTGGAAATCATTAGGCCACCAAGGTAAGACCAAACAGAAAAGGAAACAATGCATTCAGTCAAGAGAAGTCATATGGACCTATCCAAAATCACAAGGTCTTTATTACTTAGAAAAGCAAGCAAAACCTACAATGCTCCAAGCATGTACTCTTGGCAAGTGAAATAAATTTTAATATCCCCTTCTTATTCATATTTAATAGTCAAATCAGAATTTCTGTTAGCACCTAAGTTTTACCTCTGGACTTCTCTACTGTTTGGCTTGTGCCTCATCACTTGAATCTTGCCTCTAGCCTGGCTTTGCATTGGCTATGTTTATGTATTTTGTTTGTTTTGGTGTCAGTACTAGGCTTGAACTCAGGACCTTGCACTCTTGCTTAGTTTTGTTTTCTTCCTCAATGCTGGCACTCTACCACTTGAGCCACACCTCTCATTTTACTTTTTTTTTGCTAGAGATAAGAGTCTAAAGGATTTGTCTTCACAGGCTTGCTTTGAAACACAGTCCTCAGATCTCAACTGCCTGAGTTGCTAGTATTGCCTGTATGAGAACCAATACCTGACTTTTGCTGGTTAGTTTGGAGGTCAACTTTTATAGACTTTATGCTTTTTTACCCAAGCTAGCTATCAACTGCAATTCCTCTAGCTATCAGCCTTCTGAGTAGCTACTTGCACCACTTGTTTAAGTTGTCTTCTTCTCCTTCCTCCTCCTCCTCCCCTTTCTCCTCCTCCTTTTTCTTCTCCTCCTCTTCCTCCTTCTTCTTCTCCTCCTCCATCTTCCCTTCCTCCTCCTCCTCCTCCTCCATCTCCTCACTTTTGCTCTTCTCCATCCTCTACTCCATCCTCTTTTTCTTCCTCTTCTTTCTTTCCTCTTCTCTTCCTCTTCTTTCTTCTTCCTCTTCTACATCATCTACTCCTTTCTTTTCTTCTTCCTTCTTCTTTTTCCTTTGTTCTCCTCCTTCCTCTTCCTGTTTTCTTTCCTCTTCTTATTCATCTCTTTTTCTACTCCTTTCTCCTCTTCTTCTTTCTTCTTCCTCTTCTCCATCCTCTACTCCTTCATTTTCTTTTTCTTCTTCCCCTCCTCCTTCTCTTTGCTTCTTATTTTGACAGTACTGGAGAGTTGAACTCGTCTTCCTAGGCAGGGACTCGAGGCATGCCTCCAGCTTCCAATCAGCTAACTTTATTTCTGTGCATTAGTAGTATTAAAATTTCAAATAAAATAATAAGCACTACTCCAGATTATTAAAGTTTCAAATAAATTAATAAGCACTACTCCAAAGTTTTCAATAAGAAAAATTAAAAAGTGAGAATTTTAGGAAATAGGAAAGATTAAATAGTGAAAACATAATAATAATCCAAAGCTGAGGGAAAGAAAGAAAAGGTACATTTATTCCTTCCACTTAATTTCCCCACAGCACATATGTACATACCTTGATGGGTTGACCAAAATATTCTAACTATCTTGGAAATTTCTATTCCACTGTGAGCTATTTCCAGAGTGACTCTATCTTCCTTCAGATATCTATAGTTCCTTGGGGGAGATCTTTCTCTTGATATCAGTATGGTCTGCAAATGCTTATAGGAATGTGAATTCCTTGTGGACAAGAATGATGTCATTTACTCTAACTTTCCATTAGATACACCTAATAACACGCATTTATTGAGTGAGTATTAAAATAAAAGTATAATCTCATATCCATAAGGGAAAATCATACCAAAAATGTTCTCAGATAAGGAAGAGTTCATGGTGTGAAAGGGAACTGATATGGAGAATTACAAGTGTGATGCAAGATATTTAAGACAAGCTATAGGAAATACACAGAAAATTAATGAAAATTGTGACCTTATGAATAATTACTGGAAATTTCACAGTGAGCTTCCCTCATTGTAAAGCTAATGTTAACAAAAATATGCTAATAAAAATATGCATGCAGGTGGACCCATTGCAACAATGAGACGTATAAGTCGTTATGTCGAAAAAACGAGAAAAAAGCCGGAAGTGGTGCTGTGGCTCAAGTGGTAGAGCGCTACCCTTGAGCTGAAGAGCTGAGGGACAGCGCCCAGGCCCAGAGTTCAGATCCCACGACCGGACCCCCCCCCCAAAAAAAAGAAAAACGAACTTTACAACTTTGGTGGGGGGGAGGGAAGGAGGAGGATTTGGTGAGGGGAGCGGGGAACGGAGAATGGGAAAGGATGGGAAGGGGAAACAAAGGAGGAGACTAAAATGCTTGATAAGAAATGTACTCATTATCTTGCCCATATAATTGTAACCCTTCTGTACAGTATTTTCACAATAAAAAAATAAGATTTTTTCATGTGCCCCAATTTTGCTAGGCAGCCTTACCAACTGCCCTTCAATTATCTATCAATTATTTGCTTTCTGTTGAATCAATTAATGTAATAAATTTAACAGATTTCATAACACTTAAAAAAGAGAAAGAGGAATGAAGGAAAGAAGGAAAGATCTCTTGAAACAAAGATACTTCCCACCAGAAAGTACACCTTTAACCTACTCCCTAACTCTGAAATAAGTCAAGACACCATGTACCAATCACTTTTCTCATTAACATAGCCTTTCCTTTGTACAGAATTACTCCAGTATCACGTAGCAAAATACAGGAATAAACGTTGTTAAATATAAGAGCACATCTTGCAATTGGGAGTCTCATTGGATTATGCTAATAAAATAATAAAGATGGAAATAACACTTTTAATAAAAATATATCAAGCTCTTACACTACACTTTTATTAAGTGTAAGAAATGGAGGGACAAAGGGTGAACAATTGCAGCAATGGTACTCACTAGACACTATGCTGAAAATAAACTATTCAACTTGTGGGTGGGGATGAGAGGGAAAAATTGGGAAAAGCAAAGAAAGGGGTGATAGGTAACATTGTCCAAAAAGAAATGTACTCATTACATGACTTATGAAACCATAACCCCTCGGTCTAACACCTTTATAATAGCAATAAAAAACAGCAATATAAAAAATATGCAACTCCTTTATTGAAGTTTTTCAGTTATCTATATCTTCAACTAAACTTCATGTCCTGTGATGACAGGGCCATATGATGGGAAAACAAAGAATTAATGAATCATTAATTAATCAAATGGTCTATGAGCATTCTCTCATAGATTCAATTTCTGAATCTTACTGTATGAAATATCCATATTAAATCTCAGAAATATTACTATGAGTCTCAGTCATCTCAAGTATTACAGTCTTGTAAATACTAGAGACTAACATAGTCAGAAGTTCTTCTTTAAAAACAAGAGACCAATGAACTATATTACTGCATCATGTGAATTAAAGGTATGCTAATTAACATTAGTCACACACTTCTTCCAGGACTAGATGCATATATTAAATAGTACAATATATTATCCAATAGCCTTTTCACAACACCATGGTATGGTATCCTTGTTCCTGGTTGATACCCAGGATAATTAATATTTATCAAGCATAAGTAGTATCATGATACACAGCTATGGAACGATATGCTCAAGAATTTAAATGTAAATAATTTACCAATCCTAGATTTTATTTACCATAGACAATTCCTTTTTGTAAAAGGTGTTGGAACTCAGGGCCTTGTGCTAGGGGTCTACTGCTTAAGATACACATAGCCCTTTGTAATTTTGTTATATTTTTTAAATAGAGTCTCACATTTATTCCTGGGCCAGCATAGAAAGTTATCTTCCTATTTATGCTCCCTACTTATCTAGGATGACATATTTTTATGCCAAGCTTTTTAATTAATTAAGAAGGGATCTTCTCAATGCCCAACTACAGTTATTCTAATCTTTACCTCTGAACACCACAGGCAATTCATATCAGTATAGTATGCCACCTGCACCAGTTATTAATTTATCTCTTAGGTTCAAACTGCCTTTCTTGCTTCTGGATTGACATTCTGAAGCAAGGAAGCCAAATTCATGTTTTTCTAGCCCTTTATACATGAGGCTGCAAGAGTCTGGTAGAAGAAGATGGTGAATTTTCTTGGCTTCTTTCTGTGGGCTTTCTGTAGACCTCATACCTGCATTGCTTCCTGTAGGCAATTCAGTAAGTCTGCCTGGTGCCTCTTCCCAACACCGGAAGCCTTTCCTCTGGTTGCAAGACAACTCAGTTTGCAACTGTAAGACAGTCCAAAATTCAGGTCCACCAAGGGATAATATCCTGAGAGGTCTAGGGCTCACAATTTATTGTCCTCCCACCAAGTCCTCAATAATTCCATCTTACTCTTCCTCCAGTATTAGTTGTTTCCTTCAGTTATGACCTCTGTGAAATATATGGTCCACTTTTAATGGCCTAAATAACAACTTCAAATACAGAACAGTCTCTTCTATAAGTCTATTGGACTATAACCCTGTGCAATGTTGTATAATAAATCTATTAAGTGATAAAGTTAGCAATTAGACTTGGATCATGGCACTTACCTACTGTGAAATACTCTTAGTATGGTGCTTATATTTTTTCTAAATAAATGATTGTAATAGAAAATTAGAATAGAAAAATGAACAGAAACAATGCTTAAAGCTTATAAACTATCAAGCTTACATATGCTTTCAATCAATCTTTGATCTTTTCAGTTGGTAGATGGATAGATAGGTAGGTATGTAGGTAGGTAGATAGATAGTAAGGTAGCTAACACACACACACACACACACACACACACACACACATCCATAGAAAGAGAAAGAGATGTATTATCTGTTAGCCTATAGAGAAGAAAATGAGAAAATACGACCATTTCTCCTTAGGACAGAATAATAAAGCACTAATGGAGTAACAACTGGCCTAAGATTACCCCAACCAACAGTGAACATGATCACAACTTGTACTAATGATTAAGAAATCAGGTCTATATAATCTTTATATGACCCTCTTCCAATGTCAAAAGTTAAAACTGGAAGAGAAAGGATAACAAATAAACAGGAATATGACTCCCCACATCTAAACAACCAATGTGTACTCACCAATCCATTTGGAGAAGACCTCAATTCCAGGCCATTCACAAACTTACCTTATAGGATAATATAACCAATCCCCAATAACTCCCATAAATGGCTTTATCCAACCACCTGCCTAACTCCTTTTGAAGTGTTCTTCTCTATTCAGGCACTTCTGCTGGACCTGGATGGAGCAGCATCCTAATCTTAGATGCCATATGCAAGTACTGATCAAAGAACATCCAGGTAGATATCCAGCCTTTGGTCTTTGAGGTATTTAGTGAGGTATCAGAAAAATAACTTTTTCAAATGTATAAAGAATAATATGGCAGACACTTAGTGACTCACTCCTGTAATCCTAGCTACTCAGGAGGCTGAGATCTGAGGATCAAACTTTGAAGCCTGCCCAAGCAGAAAAGTCCATGTACCTTTCATCTCCAGTTAATCAGCAAAACGCTGTAAAGTGGAGCTGTGACTCAAGTGGCAAGCCTTGAGCGAAAGTGGTAAGAGAGACCATCCTAATTCTGGCTTTTTGTTCAAGCTGTAATACTGGCACCCAATAAATGAAATAAAATAAAATGAATAATCATTACTTTTGTACTTCTTGTCTAGAATGAACATAAATAAATGTGAGTTTATTTTATATTTCCAGATTTAAACTGACTAGATTGTGGAAGATGCTGCCATGACTATAATTGTTTCCCATATATTTTGACTGTGCATATTAGTAGAAAATCTTCACGGTTTCTAATTTGCAGAATTTTTAACAGTTGGTAGGTATGGGTTTCCTTCTAAGGCAAGACAAGAGGTAACAAACTAAAAATAAAATATAACATGCAAATGCAATACATTATATATTTAAAATGTAATAATATTTAACATGTTATAAATAATAAAAACAATAAGTATCAAAACGTTCAAAATCAGAAATCTGAACTAAGAAGTGAAAAAGGGCAGAGCAGCAAGCTCCCTTTCTCCCATCTCCTTCCTAAGAATACAGAACATAAGGGGAAGATCTAGCTCATCCTTCTTTGAGGTGGTAAGAAGGTGCAAACCTGCTTGAATGGTTAGAGACAGAAAATTGGAGACATGTCTGTCAAAGGGAAGTCCTGAGACTATTGTCCTTGTGTTTTAGGGTAGGCCTGAATCCTGTCTCCATGTCTTAGGAAAATAAACAATATCCATCTGGCCACCCAAATAATCATTGTCTCTAATTAGAGTCCAGCTGCTTACTTATAATATTCAGGGGTTGATAAATATAATTCTCTTGCTGGATGTAAACACAGAAGCTGATTAGAAGCACTAACTTTTCAGTTACACATCGACACTCACATTCAAAGTACAGTGCCACATGCTAGGTACACAAGACAAAATATGCAATTCTGTCTAGCAGCGTAGATAACTTTACATAGTGTATTCAACTTTGGGTTATTGTAGCATTTTTGCTTTGTTGCATTTTTGGTGGAAATAAGAAAATGCCTTTTAATGTACAAATAAAGACATTAATCAAAACCTTTAGATTTATTGTTCTAGCAAATGAATTCATGATCTCAAATAATTGAGTTACATGGAAACTCTTAGGCCAAAGAATTAAAAACTGGTTATGTTTTGGTAACCATAAGTGCTAATTTTAGGGCTCTATACCCCTGTACACATAGACCTTGAATGTCTGAATTATTTTGTCTAGAGTCAGATAAGTCTTCTCCACCAAGGAAAGAACTAAAAGGCAGGAAATTGTTTAAATGACCCCATCATTATTCTTGCATAGGGGCCTATTTTTGTTTACTAGGTCAAGTAGCAGCCTTGAACCACCAGGAGGTCTCATGAATAGTTTCCTAAGCTCTGGGCATGAGTGATATTTGCTTTTGATTGGGACCTCCACCTTGGAGCACAAGTGTAGAAGGAATATTTCCACAAGCAGCAAAATTGGGAAAGGGCTCAACCACAGCTCAGGCAAGTCCTATGAAACAAGGGCCCTGAGTCCTTGTGGCCCAATGGGAACAAGATGGGCATTCTGGGCAGTGACATCATGTTGAAATTAGTCCTAGTCTCTTCTCTCTACCTAGCCAGGGCCTATAAATTCTCCCCCAGGAACATAGTAAATTGGATTTATTATATAACAGAATGCCATTATGTTGACTTGTGAATCATACCCATCTTTCTGACAGAAAGTTTTCACAATCTCACACATCAATCCCTGTGAAAAGTTTTCTTTAGGGAGCCTATTGAACAGCTTGGTTTCATGTTATGAAAGGTGGTATGACTGGGAAGGAATAATAGCAGTATGTTTAGATCTGCTTCTTGGGCTAAGTAATCCATTTATTTCCTCTTGTTCTACATTCCAGGTGGCTTATAAAGTTGTAATATGAACTTTACTATAGCCAGGGATTATTCAGGAAGCTTCTTAAAAACACAAGCTCCACCTTCAGTAATAATTACTCATGAAGTCTAGGTATTAGCTCAGGAATATGAATTAACCAGTCTCTTGTCTGAGACAAGCAGAAAAGTTCAGATAAGTTGATGTTAAGCAAAATGAGCCCCAAGATAAGGACTCAAGTGGTTTTTCTTTCTTGCTATTGTTTCTAACGTATTTATAAGGTGATTTTTTTTGGTTGCTTTGTATGTTCCTCCCCCACGGTATAACCCCTGTTTTCACTGTATTTGATGTTGGTATAATTTGGGGAGGGGAAGGGAAAAAACAAATTGTTTAAGTAGGGATAGAGATGGACCCCAGTGGACCCATTGCAACAATGAAATGTACAAGATGTTATGTCCAAAAACAAACTTTACAACTTTGGCAGGGAGGGGGCGGGTGGAGATGGGAGGGCAGGGATGGATGGGAAGAGGAAACAAAGGAGGAGGCAACAATGCTTAATAAGAAATGTACTCATTATTACCTTGCTCATGTAATTGTAACCCTCTGTACAGTATTTTTCACAATAAAATAACTTATTAAAAATCTGAATTAGTAAAAGGAACTACAGGTCCTAAAATTCTGATGCAACAGAATCATTGTTTTGCAGATTATTTAGATATATCAGAGTGTGTGTGAACCAGGACACAGATGGGGGGGGCGTATATTCAACATAAATCCACAGGGATTTAATACATCATTGTTCTCCACACTTGCTTGACCATACTCTCTAGCTCAATTCCCTAGAAGGGAGGTCCCTATCTTCATCTTCTTGGGGAATATTTTAAAAATCTAGATCTTCAAGCTACTGTGCAGAATGAGTCAACATCTCTGTGCCTCAGCACAGGCAGAAGTAATGTTTAAAATTGTCTTAGGGTTTCAAAGTGTAACAAAGGTTTTGAACAATTGTGTTAAGAGATCCAAGCCCAACTCAGGTGTGGCAACTAAAAAACTTCAATGCTCTTACTTAAATGTCCAGATGGCTTCTACAAACAGGAAGTTTGGAAGTGATTCGGTTGGATAGACAAGTATCTATTTCAAACTATTTCAAGAAGCAGCCATCCATTTTGATTAATTTAATAATATAGAGTATAACAAGGTTGATTTCTGTGATTTGGAATTAATTATTATGACAGTCTCTAGCTCTAAATGCCTATCTTTAATTGTTGCTAGGAACTATATTTAATATCTATCCAAACACATATAGAAAGAGAGAAAGAGATACACATACGTATACATAGATGCACATACATATATATTGATATACATATGTATATATGTACATATCTTAGTACATGTGTATATTTACACAGTAAGCCATATATGTACAGTTAGCCTGCCTTGTTTGCAGGCTTTATTTCATATGGTTTTGACCAAGTGCAACAAAAATAATTGTAAATATTTAAAATAGGAAATCCCCAAACCAAAAATTTAAAAATGGATCATGCCTGCAATCCTAGCTACTAAGGAGGCTCAGAGATCTGAGGATCATGGTTCAAAGCCAGCTTGGGCAGGAAAGTCCGTGAGATTCTTATCTCCAGTAAACCACCAGAAAATCAGAAGTGGCGCTGTGGCTCAAGTGGTAGAGTGCTAGCCTTGAGCTGAAGAGCTGAGGGACAGTACCCAGGCCCAGAGTTCAGGCCCCACAACTGACAAAAAAAAATCAATTCCAAGGTATGCAGCTTAGTTGATGCAGAAATCTCAGTCAGTGCTGGATTATCATTGTTATGGGAAAAATTAAGCATCCATAGTTTAGCCATGAATTGTATACATGGATCTAGCATGAGTGGGTTTTCCTCAGTGATGATCTCCTTGGAACCATAGACCAGCGAACACAAATAGTATACAACTGGATGTGTTTCTGAAGCTTCTGCACAGAAATCAAATTAGTAGGATGTATGTGCACTATATGTAACAGGAGATATATTCCAGGAATTGACTCATCTGGTTATGGAGGCCAAGAAACCCCATGGGCTGATCACTGCAAACTAAAGACCTGAGAAATCTGATGGTGTAGTTTAATCAGAGTTCAAAGGTGAAAATTGGGGACCAATATGTAAGTCCTGGCCTAAGGCCACAACAGTGCTGAGGTCTAAGAAAGGGAGAAGGTGGATGACTTAACTAAAGCAAAAAGAATACATTCACTCCTCCTTGGTCTTTTGTTCAATTTGAGCCCTCAACTGATTGGGTAATTCCCCCCCACACAAGAAAGGGCTATCTTCCTTACTCAATTTATCATTTGAACAGCAATACCTTCCAGAAACACCCTCACACATCAAGATATTTAGGTATCTGGCCATTTCTCAGCCTACTTAAATCTGCACATAAATTAACCATCCATAACTAGAGCATTGATACTCTTACGTTGTGAAATAACGAATACACCTACAAGTGACTAGTTCTCTTAATAAGATTTATTTCCAATTTAGTAATGTAAAAAAATATTACTTATCTTTCAGATAGTATTCAGGGTGTGGGTTTAAAATTGTTTTTCCTGGTTTAAACTTTGTCTTCACCAAGTCTATTAAAATTCAATGTGTAATAACTTGTTCCTAAGAGGAAGAAGATTACCCTATCTTAGAAGAAACTTCTCACTGGAATATAGTGAGTATTCCTTCTGAGTCCCACAGATATTGACAAGTAACTTTGTGGTAGCTGCTGAGGTATAGAAAGGATTTGGCAACTGCCCAGAATAGCCAGGGACCAACGCTTTGTATTGCTTATCTTCTCTCATCTTCCTCATTCAGTATACCCTGTGCTGGCTGATGTGCTTTGGACCAACAAAGCAGACATTTTGTTCTAACAATGGCTGTGAAATGTGTTTGTACTCAGGAAAACCACTGTCTACAAATTAGGTCAGTAGTTACTGATATTTTATGCTTTCTGGGGAAGTTAATCTAATATTCTGCTTGGGTGACTATAATACTGTGAAATAAAGATTGTAGCCAGTTAGGTTATCAGTCTACTTGGTCCTTTCAATACCATGTTTTGTCAGTCTTTCTTTTCCTTCAGCTTCTACCAATGTCTTTCAGGTTCTGGATTGGTATTTGGCAAATGGCAACAAACAGGGACACTCTGTTCTTCCTGGATTGCCTATTAATCTCTGGGATAGGAGCATTTTGAAGGAAATGGAAGTCCTACTTAAGAGCCCCAATGATGTTAAAAATATGATGTTAAAGTGGAACTATGACCCTAAGCAAGGACTGAGGAAAAGAGCCCAAGGCAGAACATCTCCTATTATTCATGCTCCAAAACTCAAAAGATCTCAATTGACAATTTTCAGGAGGAGCCCTGATATTTCCTGCCATCCAGCCCTTGGTTGCTGATCTCATTACTTGGCTTTCTAAGGAACCTGTGTGGGCGGATCAGTGGATCCTTAGGAAAAATTACAAGCAGCCCATGAATTAGTTCAATTTCAGCTAAAAGCAGGACATAATGATCGAACCAATAGCCCATGGAATACCCCTATGTTTGTAATAAAAAAGAAATATGGTAAATGGAGAATTTTATAGGATCTTAGAGCAATTAATGCTACAATAAAAGTTATAGGTCCCTTACAGCCTGGTTTGCCACCTCCAACTGCTATTCCCTTGAATTTTTATTTGCTTATTATTGATTGTAAAGACTTTTTTTATTGTTTGTTTGTTTTACTATTCCTCTTTACCCTTAGGATTGCCCTCGATTTCCTTTTAGTGTTTCATCCTTAAATTCTCAAGCACTCATGGCAATGATATCACAGGAAAGTCTTGACTCAGACCATGGGCAATAGCCCCACTTTGTGTCAAAGGTTTGTAGCTGCTGTGCTAATTTAGCCCTTTGGAGATGCCCCTCCTGATGCATATATTTTGCATTACATGTATGATATTCTCCTTACTCATTCTAATCCAAAATTATCAGAGGGTTTGTTTTATAGTGTTAAGCAACATCTTTGTATTGCCGGCCTCTGTATGACTAACAGAAAAACTCAAGTTTCATCTCCCTTGTGTTATTTGGGTCATATTATAACTGAAAAGACATTTACCCTGAGATACCTGCATTAAGAATGAATCATGTAAGAACCTTAAATAATTTTCAAAAAAAATTGTTGAGAGATATAAATTGGATTAGAACCAATCTAAAATTAACTACTGGTGACCTTAAGCCCTTGTTTGACATGTTCTGGGGATCGATCTTCTAATACTGCTTCTCCCCAGGGAGCCGACACCAGAAGGTCAAAGTGCCTTACAGTGCTCATTTAACTCATATTGTTTATAATGAGCCTATTTGCACAATTGTTTTACCCACAGATGATTCTTTGACAACTTAAAAGACCAATAGAGAATCTGTTGCTTCCTTCATCTGGTTATGTCCTTTTACCTGCTGACTGTAATTAGCAAGCAGATTGTGAAGGACCAGCAGAGATTGTGTCAACTAGTGTCAACTTGTGTCACCTGACCTTGCTATTCATCCTCATATTCAGTTGCAGGTACAATGGCTTTATGAACCCTCACAGCTTTGGCAGATGGCCCTGGCAGCCTTCACAGGCCTTCTTTCTTCTCATTATCCTACTGATAAACTGTTACAATTTTTTTAAATTGTGAAAATACTGTACAGATGAGTTACTATTACATGGGCAAGATAATGAGTACATGTCTTATCAAGCATTGTAGCCTCCTCCTTTGTTTCCCCTTCCCATCCCTTCCCATCCTCCCCCTGCCCCCCACCCAATCCTCCCCACCTCCCCCGGACAAAAGTTGTAAAGTTCGTTTTTGACATAACGACTTGTACTTCTCATTGTTGCAAAGGGTCCACCTGTAACCCGATTTAAATGATTTGTTTTTCCCCTCCCCCTCCACAAATTATACTGACATCAAATACAGTGAAAGCAGGAGTTATACTGTGGGGGAGGGACATACAAAGCAACAAAGAAATAATCTTATATATGTGTTAGAAACAATCGCATGAAAGAAAAAAAACATTTGAATACATATCTTAGGGTTCATTTCCTAACATCACCTTATCTACCTTTTCTGCTTGACTCAGACATATACTAGATATTGCAAATAAGGGAAACCATGGGACCTATGTTTCTTTGGGCCTGGCTAACTGTTGCAATTTTTTTTTAGGGTTACACCCTCTATTTTCCCCAACATTATTCCTGCCTCTCCTCTGTCCTCTGTGCCTACAATGTTTACTGATGGATTCAAGGAAGGAATTGCTGCCATTAATGTTGATGGCTCCATCCATATGAAACAAGTTCAGTCCACTTCTGTGTAGAGTTGAGTTGGCTGCAGTTACTTTGGCCTTTTCCCTGCTTCCTACCACATCCTGATACTGGTAGTATTTGCATCAAGTACAATTACTCATTGAATGGTTTTAGTTAGTCCAACAGCCAATGAATAGATATCTTACCAGTTTCATTTTGTAAAAATTCATTCTTCGATTATTTGACCAATCAGCAAGCCTTAATGATTTATCTTCCTAAGTATCTCTCAGATCTCTCAAATGGCATAATCCCAGTTTACTAAGGTAACTGATAAACTGACTCCTAATTTTTCTGATCCATTCTTTTTTTTGGGGGGTCCAGTTGTGGGGCCTGAACTCTGGGCCTGGGCACTGTCCCTCAGCTCTTCAGCTCAAGGCTAGCGCTCTACCACTTGAGCCACAGCACCACTTCCGGCTTTTTTTCTTTTTGCTTATATGGTGCTGAGGAATCGAACCCAGGGCCTCAGGCTTGCAAGGCAAGCGCTCTACCACTGAGCCACCTTCCCAGCCCTGATCCATTCTTTACATTGTAGCCAAAACTATATCTCAACAGTGAAAGCTGTACCTTTAGGCTGGTCTCCATTTTCTGGGCATAACAGGATGGAATTAAGATTTCCAGAATATGCCAAAGAATTAGAACTCCATCCTTTGGCAGAGAATTGTCTATTTTATTTGTGCCCTGTCTTACTAAAGGCTTTCCTGATATTTCTTCCCTCACCTGTAAGCCATTTGTTTTTCCATTAATTGAATAAATATGGAGTGCCTACTTTACACTCAAGATGATAGTGGACAAAACAGGAAATAATTTTCCTAAATATAAAATTGTGTTATGTCAGTATGTAGGGATGTAGAGGATAGTTTGAAAGAGTATAAGTAGTGTGACTTCAATTGATTCTACAGAGTTCCCAGTCTTGATCCTTCAGAAGTTTTTTTTTTTTTTTTTCTGAATAAGGCTGTGTTCTTATAATTCAGAGATTCTCCCTTGTCCATAACTTCACTACTACCAACTCATCTGTGGCTCAGAATGTCTTCTAGGCAGCCATCGCCCAAAGCTCACAGCCCGGTTTGGTTCTTCTCAGTCCCTTACAATCTCCTTATCATTGGCATCTTAATTATTGGTTATGTTCCAACAGTACAGAGGTGCAGGAATTCTCTGTTTTTTGTTTTATTAGCTCCTTAACTTACAGTGTGGAAGGTCATCAATAAACATTTCTTGATCAATAACTGGATGCATAGTGCTGCCACCGACAGAAAGCAAAAATAAAAAATTGAATCAACTACATTCATGATAATGCTGTCACTTTACTGCTGACCCCTAGAGATTAAATCTTAAAAAAATCTCTCAAACATGTTCACCCGCATCACCTCTATTTTTTTATTTGATTAATTATATGATTAGGCAGCCCTTCTGCTTTGAAGTTGCAAGATGGTAGATTATAAGTTATTTAAATAAGTAGGAGTACTTACTTAGAAAGATAAGAGAAAATACCTGTATTATAAAGATAATCTTGCTGTCTTGAACTCCATCACCTAGAATTTATCCCCAACCTCACCCTCCTCAAGAGGGATCAGCAATTTATATCCTTATAACTTGTCTGATCTTACATGAATAAACCTAAATATCATAACTAAAACATTTTATATTACAGAATGAACACCTAGGTCACTTTGTGAAGCCATATTTGTGAACAAAGAGACTTGGTGGAGACTGTGGATAAGATTTATGAAGGCTCTTGCTTAAACTAGCCCATAAGTAAAAATAAAGTTTTCTAAAGGAAAATTGTGAGTAATAAAATTAAGTCCTTTTTATTTCTTTTACAACATTTCTTTCTTTACTAGGCCTAAGTGGATACCAAGCTGAGCTATGACCACTGCCCTATGTCCTCCTAAACATGTTACTCCTAAGCAGACAATCCAGCATGGCTATGCGGGAAGATGAGAAGAAATATCCCACCCATCCTTTCTCCCTTCTGCTTTCATCAGCCTCTAAATTCTGAAATCTAAATTCAGAATTTAGATTTTCTGTTCTTAATGTTGTTTTAACATTTATTGATTAGGTAGTTAGGTAGAATAGGATAACTTCAAGTTTTCCAGAATCTTGAGTTAAACCTTTGCATTTAGAAATGAAAGTATTCTCTGTAATTTCCTCTTAAACTGAGAAACTCGTAACTTGAAATTAAAGTTTAGAACAGACTTAGATCATTCTTCTCTTCCCCCCTTTTCTCTGATTAGACTGTTGAATCATGGTTTGACAAGTTTAGTTTCTCTTCTAAAGTAATCAGTATAGGCACTTTCCTAAATCTAGAACTTTCCTCCAAGAAACAGTGCTTTTGGTTGCAGTGTATGTATTCTTCCATAATTCCTGTTCATTTTAAAATTCAAGGTGATGCTACTAAGAACTATTGGAGTAGAAATCATTCTGCAAAGGTTCTGTCCTCATGCGTGAGAGCAAAGCTCCCTGGCTTTTTCATCTCTTCTGTCATTGGAGGCTACAGTAACAAGTCCTCATCTATGAGGAATAGGCTCTATTAAACAGATTTCAATTCAGTCCAATTTGATTGGCTAGTATATTGATGAAGATTTTAAAAGTGAACACTATCTTCATGAGAAATACTTCTGTGCTTAGCTAAGAATGCCCGCACAAGTATAAAGCTTTCAAGATTATCTAGTCCTATCTTGACCTTTTCACCATCCTAATAAAATGAATGTCTGACAGATTTATTTACCTTAATCATCTAACTAATCTCAAGATTTGGTGACATAATCATCTAACTAATCTCAAGATTTGGTGACTGTGTTGTATCTTGACATTCTACCTCTTAGATTTAGATTTATGTTTCATTTTTGACTCTGGGTGTCCAGCTCTCATTTAGCTTACTCACAGCTGGTGCTCTGCCTTATGAGCCACACTCTACTTTACCTTTTATCTGAATACTTGGAGACAAAGAATCTCTCCGATTTATCTACTCAGGCTGGCTTTGAACCACCATTCTCAACCTCCTGAGTAGCTAGGATTACAGGTGAGAGCCACCTGTGATGAGTGCCTTTCAGTTTTTATAGAGTAGTGATGAAAACATACCATTTCTAGAAGTATAGAGGATATTAAAATCAAAAGCCGTGGTAGCAGGCAGATTCACCAGTGTAAATTTCATCCCGTTAAATCTGTAGAAACTTCACTATTGTAAAGCACTGTTGTTTTTGTCATAGATAAAACTTGCTGCTCTCATAAATCCTGATTCATTTCACAGAATAATTCAAAGGCTCCCATAAGAGTTGGCTCTTCAGGCTGCCCTTAACTTGAGCTGTATTTGCCTGTGATGGCTGAACAAAACAAAAAAAGAATGCCACACATTTTTATTTACAATTATAGTAATCATTATTTAAAATTGTTACTAAAATACTTATAAACACATCAAGAGCAAAAGGTTTCAAATGGGAGTTTTAAAATGCTCTTTCTTTGTCTTGTGGGGAGAAGGAGGAGGAGTTTGAGCTGAGTTACTGTGATGACTAATGAAATTTTTATTCTTTTCAAGAAGAAGAGCTTTAACAATTACGCTGTGTTATAATGAAATGTCCATTTGTCTAAAATCTGATTCCTGGCCCATCAATACCTCTTTGTGAGAGGTACGACCCTAAACTATGTCTTTGTATGGAGTGGAATGCAATCAGAGGCGTTCAGTGCAAGGAGTCTTAGTGAAGCAGGGGGAAATGAACAATGAAGCTTCAGAAAAGCAAAAATCAAAATGTATACATATATACTTTTTTCAGTATCACGTTCCATTCATTACCTGCACGTCAAAGGATGGGAGTAAAATTTCATGGTTTAATATAGAGAAATATTTAAGAACCCAACTTGTGAGTGAGATATATTTGATGTTTCTGGTGACAAAGTAAAAGACATCGGAGGTCTATTTTGTGGTTGTTGTTGTTGTGTGGGCTTTCATTTAGGTTCAAAATTCTGTAATGATTTTAAGCAGGCATGGTTTCCTGGATAGATTTTTTGGTTTTTAATTTCAATGATAAGTATTCATTTTTTTCTCTCTTATTTCTCTAACACAAGCAAGTTGGTTCTCTATTACTTCCTTGTTCTTACAGCTTGTTTTTCTTCATGGATAGTTAACATTTAGAGAGAATGCAGCAAATGTTAGATACATGCTGAATAGGACCTTCATTAGAATGGGTTCACATTTCCAACATGATACGAAAGAACCATGTGTTTATGAAGAATGGCATAGGGCAGAGGATGCAACTTGGGGGATTTATGTAACCTCTGATTTTAGCTTGGGTTCTTTGCCTAGCCTGAATTGATTCCACATAACACCGAGGGTTCTAAAGGGAAACAGCCAACAAGGAAAGACTTGCCTCTAGAAAGAACCATATAGCGTAAGGTCCTGGAGCTGGAGGGAAGGTAGGGTGGCACAGACAGGTGAGGAAAGATGAGCAATACTGACTAGGAGATGGGACTTTTAGTCCACATTCTACGTTCCTTCCCTGTAACACTATAAAACATCTAATGGGATAGATGGAGCCATGGACGGTATGATTACCTCCCCTTATTCTGTTTTCTTATTCTCAGGTTGTTACCACTTTTGCTTCCTGGATAATTATTAACCATCCTTTTACATCCTTTAGTGTATCAGAAATAAAATGTTGTGAAAGTTGTGTGGGGAGATTTTTCTGGCACCCATAGTCTCAATTACATAATCGTCATTTGAAAATCATGTAATCAGGCACATTTTCATTCTTAGAGTATTATTATAATAAGTATTTCCTTTAAACTTTAGTGAGAGCCAAGTGCCAGTGGCTCACATCTGTAATCC
The DNA here is from genome assembly GCF_000151885.1 of Dipodomys ordii. NCBI lineage: Eukaryota > Metazoa > Chordata > Mammalia > Rodentia > Heteromyidae > Dipodomys > Dipodomys ordii. The sequence continues at coordinate 2,831,192 of NW_012267286.1, forward strand.
TAGCTGAGATCTGTAGGATCACAGTTTGAAGCCAGTCCAGGAAGCAAAGTCCATGAGGCTCTTATCTCCACTAAGCTACTCAGAAAAAAGCTGGAAGTGGTGCTGTGGCTCAAGTGGTAGGGTGCTAGGCTTGAGCACAAAGGGGCGTGGGGACAGTGCCCAGGCCCTAAGCTCAAGCCCCAAAACTGACAGAAACAAACAAGCAAAAACCTTAGTGAGGTATACTAGATATTTTAGTAACTTTACATAATAACCTTTTTGTATATGAAAGATGAGATCAAGGAAACTCTCTTAGAAAATTTTAAGAATACAATCCATTACTATTTGAAGTTACCATACACTTCTAAAACTCATGTATCCCATATCTGCAAGCCATTTAACCCACCTTCCTAGTTTAGAAAATCACTAAGTCCTGATTATCATCCTTCCTTCTCCATCTCTGTTGGTTTGATTTGTTTTAGATTCCACATATTAGTGTATTAGTGCAAGATTTATCTTATTGTATATAGATGATTAAATTTAGAAAAAATATCCAAGTCTATCATGCTATATGAAATGGTAGTTGTTCTTTCCCTTTTTAAAGTCTATTTTCCAGTTTATACTTAATATTTTTTTGTCCATTCACTTGTGAACAGTTTTTTTTTAATTTTATTGTCCAGGTGGTGTACAATGGATTTACTGATACATCAGTTCTTGTTGAATTTGTTACCCCTTCCCTCATTTTTCTCTCTCTTTCCTTAACCCCATTCCTCCCCAAGTTTCACAGATCATTTCCATCATAGTATCTTATGTGTATCACTGTTGCATTGGTCCCCCCTTTGTCCTTTCTCTCACCATTTATTTTGTTTCCCTTCCCTTCCCTAATTCAGATAAACATATCTAAAATACCGAGGTACCAAAATCAAATACAGTGACAACAGGGAATATGCCATAAGGGGAAGAATATACACAAGAAACAAGAAATCACATAGTACATTAAAAACAACACAAAGAAAAGCCTCTGTGTCCATGTCTTGCAGTTCTTACCCTTTTTAAAGACTATTTTCCAGTTTGTACTTAATCAACATTTTTTTTTACCCATTCACTTGTCAACAGTTTTCCCAGTATTATTGTAAATAATACTGTGTGAACATAGATGCTCAGATTTCTCTTCCACACAGAGATTTTATTTCCTTTCAATATACTTTTAATTGTTAACTGATTATATATATATATATATATATATTCAGACATTTGATTACAGAAATAGAGAGTAGCTCTAATACATTGAGAAGAAACCATACTTTTTTTTCTATAATGAGCATCCAAATCTACATTCCTACTAATGATGTGCAGGGGCTTTACTTTTCTTCACACTCACTAATGTTTATTATTAATGACTGTTGACAACAGGTATTCTAACAACTGGGAGGTGATATCTCACTATAGTTTTGATTTTGAGTTTTTGTAAATACTTACGATGAGCACCCATTGGACATTTGCATGTTTTCTTTGGAAAAAGTAACTACTAGGTCCTTTTCTCATTTTTTATTGGGATAGTTGGGAATTTTTAAAAATTTTAGTATAGAGTTATTGATACCCTAATATAATTTGGATTTGCTTTACGGATATTTTCTCAAGGTTCTGTTATTGATCTTTCATCTGTTGTTTGTGTTTTAGGTTATTGCAGAAACTTTGGTTTGATATTATGCTACTTACTTATTTTCATTTTAGGTGCCTTATCCTATCATATCATATTAGAGTGTCATATCAAAAGAAAATCATTATGAAGACCAATGTCATGAAGGTTTGCCCATGTGTTTATTGTTCATTTGCTGTTGTGGTTTTTACATTTTGTTTTTTTCATTAATGTCTATGCATTCAATAGAGAAGTCATCTCTTCTAGATTTTATGGGCTGGTTTTGGAAAGGAAATGCCTTTGCTTACCTGTGGTTGCAAAGATTTGTCTAGAGGTGCTATGGTTCTGGCTCTTGTGTGGATATTATAATTGATCTTCAGCTCTGTCAGCCGAGGCCAGCATCAATAAAGATACAGGAATCTTCAGCAACCAAGGCAGCAGGGGTCTTCAGAGGCAGTGAGGACTGTTATGGTCTTTTGTGGAGAAAGCTATGAGGAATCCCACTGAGGAAGCAATGGCCAAAAGCATTCTTCTTGGTGCTGGGTTCAGCTCATAGCCATCATCATACTTGTGGTGGCAGTGGTTCTGGTGTCTTGTGAAGAAGTTGTACAGTTGGGTGTGGAGCATGTGCACTTGGAGGAACTGTTATTCTGGGATGCTCAGCAATGAGGTCACCATTGCCTAGGTGCAAGTACCCATGCTGTTGCATTGGTAAAGGTGTATGAAGTGTGTGGAGTATCTGTAGATTTACAGTCTATCAGTGGATATGCACAATAAGAGCTCTGGGGACCAGAGTTCATCCAGAGAAACCCCAAAATCTGGGGAATGGTCAAGTCTAGGGCAATGATGTGTCTGGGGGTCTAAGAGGAAGGAAAATGCAATTTACTTACTAAGGAGGGATCCAGAGTGTAGATTTGATCCAAGCAGCTGAAGCTCCAGGTCTGGAGTATGTATGGTGTCAAGAATGTGGTAACTGCAGCTCATAGAGCACAGCAGAGCAGTGCCTTTTAGTGGGTGAAACAGTGATGAAGCATTCCCCATTCCATCAGTCTATGGCAGCAAAGATATTACTTACCACACCAGTAAAAGCTGTCATTGTCCTCTGCAGAGCAGGCCACTGGGTGTGTGGTGGACCCTGTTGGATGGCTGATTGATAGAGACAGCATCAACCATCTTTATGATTAGTTATCTTCAGATATCTCAGGTATGCTGATCTCCTTAGTGATTATTTCTGCATTGTTATTCTTCATATTTTGTTCCACTATGCTGTGAGTGGTTCCTCCATTTCATGACCAGCAGTAGCAGCATTGCCAGTACTAGGGCTTGAACTCAGGACTTCACACTCTCATGGCTGGTGCTCTATCACTTATACCACACCTCTACTCCAAGCGTTTTGCCAATTAGGAATAGATGAGAGTCTCATGGATTTGTCTGCCTGGGTTGACTTGGAACCTTGATCCTCAGATCTCAACCTCCAGAGTAACTACATTTATAGGCATAAGTCACCAGCATCTGTATACTACTGCTATTACTACTGATACTACTGTTTTCTATTACTGTGGTTATAAAGGTTTTTAATAGAACTTGAGTCTTGCCCAGATTATCTTCTCTCATGGAGAATATATTTTCTGTTTCCTTTAAAAGATGATAAACTGCCAGGCACTGGTGGCTTACTCCAGTCATCTTAGATACTCAGGAGGCTAAGATCAGAGGATCAAGGTTCAAAGCCAGGAAAGTCCTTGAGACTCTTCTCTCCAATTAACCATCAGAAAGCTGGGAAACAGAGCTGTGGCTCAAGTGGTAGAGTGCTAGAGTTGAGCTAAAAAGCTCAGAGACAGTGCCCACTCCCTAAGTTCAAGCCCCAGAATGCACTCTCTCTCTCTCTCTCTCTCTCACACACATACACACACACACTCACACACATACACACACACACACACAAATAATGATACACTGCTATGTTTTAAGGAAAATATTTTATTTATATGCGCATATGGCTGTTTATATTTTATTTATTTATAATATTTACTTATATTGAATATTTTATTCAAGTGCCTATAGCTGTTCCCAGGAAGCTAGGAACTCTATATATTTATTGAAAAATACACAAAGAACAGAAGAGTGATCAGCTATCTCATTTCATGTTTTGTCTCTTTCAGGTTGTGTTTTACTATTGGCAAGATGTTAAAGGTGAAAGGCTCAGTAATATTTCTTAACCAAACTTATATAAAAGTAAAAATGATTCCAAAATGATAATAAAATGATTGGTTGCTGTTATCAATAGTCGTCTAGGTTAGTGACAATTAAAGACAGTTGTAATGAAAAAGTATAGCAAGTAAAAGCTGGCTTATCTCAGCAGTATCTTTTTGTCTAGCTTGTGTAAAACATTTTACCAGGCAGAACTGACTTAAGTAAGAAACATGTTTTAGCCTAAGATGTAATCTGGTTTCATTGATAAAATGATATATGCATATAATGCATTAAATGTTCTTTAGAAGCTTTTCAGCCTCCAAACTTGCTCAATTTAACAAGATGTTGAAAACAACCTACTTTCTTTGCTTCTAGTGTTTTATCTATTAGAAGAAGTAATCCAGAGATGATATTACTTTAAGAAGACTGTGCTGGAGGGGAGATTTCAAGTGATAGGAAACTAGTCAAGATCAACAAAGCCAAGTGACTGTAAGGTACAGAGTACAGGCAAAATATTTTAAAGGAAAAATAAAATTAAAAAATAAATAGAGAATTGGGCCCACGTGGCTCACTTCTGTATTCCTAGCTTTCCAGGAGGTGGAAGATCATGGTTTGAAGCTAGACAGGGCAGGTAAGTCCATTGATTTATCTCAAAAAAAAAAAACTACCAAAAAATGCAGAAGTGGAGCTGTGGGTCAAGTAGTAGACCACTAACCTTAAGCAAAAAAAGCTAGAGATGGTGCCCAGGACTTGGCACAAAACAAACAAACAAATCTAAAAGACACAATAAACAGATTAAATATTATGTATTAAAAGAAGAAATTTAAAAAACCACCAAATCTTTAGTGTATCTGGTAAAAAAAAAAAAAAAAGAAGAAGTGCTAGAGTGAAAAAAAATATGTGGGACTATGAGGTATAGTCTCAATTCTCTGGGGACTCCAACCGGTCATCAATAAATAAAAGGGTTCAAATTTAAGCTTTACAGTTGGCCACAGTGACTCACTCTTATAACCCCAGCTACTAGAGAACTGGAGCTTGGTTTCAGGATATTCCAGGCCCAAACTGAGACCCTCATTTCAACCAATGAAGTAGATGTGATTCATACATATGATCCCGCTATACAGGAGTTATAGGTAGAATTGTGATTCACACTATGCCTAGTTAAAAAGCTTGAGACCTTATCTGAAAAGATGACCTAAAGGCAAAAATTGCTGCAGGCATAGTTCAAGTGATCAAGTGCCTGCCTAGCAAGTAGGAACTCAAATAGCAGTACTATCTAAAACAATGGCTTCTTGCAAGCCCACTATTTTAAGAAATATTTATCAGATAAGTACTTCTACTAAGAAGATTACATGAAACACACATAGCAACCCATTAGAAAGTTCTTGAGTTGGGTTACTTCAATAAAGAACGAAGATAGGAATTTCAAGTCAATAACTTGTAGTATGTGCTAATGGTATTAGAGTTCATGTCTACCAGTTTCAGCCTCCTATGTAGCTGGGATTACAGGTGTAAGACACCAGTGCCCAGCTTCCATATGACTTTGCATCACATTATTATATGTACCTTATCTCAACATATTTTAATCTTAAAGAGAATAACTGCAGAGAACTCTGAGTGTCCTAGGACTGACCTATGCTTCCTCTCTTTCTCATTGGTAATCCTCAAGAAAAACTATAGTACCAGGCAGTGGTGGCCTACACCTATAATCCTAGCTACACAGGAGGATGAGATCTGAGGATCAAGATTCAAAGCTGGCCCAGGATGGAAAGTCTGTGAGACTCTTATATCCAATTAACCAACAGAAAGCCAAAAGTGGAACTGTGGATCAAATATCAATTGCACCATCCTTGATTGATAAAGCTAGGGTACACCCCTGAGTTTAAACAATCAAGCAAATAAATGCAAATCTCAGTTTAACTATAGAATATGCAAGTAATGTAACATCTGAAGAAACGAAGGGACTGAAAAGCACAGCATAGGCTCTATTCTGTCTTCCCCTGTGAACAGGAATCCTTAATGTTTTCAATCCAGTAAACCTTAGGTCCCCAGAATATAAACCCATGACCATGTATTTTCCAGGGTCCATCAGCTACAGCACAGGCAGGTACAACTCTGTTTGGCCTAGGCCAAACAGAAATGGCTCATAGGAAATCCTACAAGTCTGTTTTCCCTGTTGCCTCTCTCTAGGTAGCAGAGTTATTTTGTGTAACTTGTATGATTATTCTATCTCACCAGATGAAGACAGACAATATGAGCTTACTTTCTATTGGCTATGTCTTCTATTTCACATAAAACCACCCTTAGTGATAAGGATGTCTGGTTTTATAAAAGAATGTTCAATCGATCCTATTTTCTTGAATAAGCCCAGGTATCTCTGAACTTCTTACAGTTCTTAATTAATAACCTCTCTACCATAATGACAACCACCACAAAAACCTTCTCTTACTCCCTCTCCTTCCTCCTCCTCCCAAAAATATTTTTCTTGCAATTATAATAGTGCCAAAATAGACATCTCACATCCACCCACTAGCTGGATTACAAGACCGTGGATGATTCATGATTTATCTTTTTGCTTTATCTATTTGGGAAGCTTCCCACTTCCACATGATCCTCAACAGACTTACGCTCTAGCAATGGGATTTCCAGGAGGCAATCTCCAAGCAAATGGCCTCTTGATGCCCCAGTAGCCTGTTTAATCTAAGTAACTGAAGACATAAACTACCAAGCACACCTATAAAAAGCCATGAGCTCTCCTACAAGTAGAGCCAAATGCATGTCTCAATGAAGTCAGTTTCTTGTCGGTTTAGGGATAAGGGGAAGGATTCCTACAATGCAGTGTTTCTTTACCTACATGTAATTCCTGCTTTTCCTGTCTAAGCTTGCTTATAAGCTTTATGATATTGACTTAAGTAATTAATCTTCACTTACTACAGTGCTTTTAGGAAAATGTAGTGATTATAATGAGCTGTGTTTTGGTATATAATTGCTGCTATACTTTGACAGCTCCGTGGTGGCATAGTACTTAGTGAGGGCCATAGGATGGGAGGGAGGATGAAGAGGAGGAGGGAGCGGCAAAATGCATTAGACTCTTGTCACTTTGAAATTTCACTTAGGGATAGATGTTTTCCTGGGGTTCCTAGAACATCTTGGATTCACTGCAGAACCTGTATGCTGGTCTCTGGCCATTGAAAATAGATCCTAGTTGAAATATAGTGAAATTTCAGAAGTCCTGCCCGTCCAGGAAAAAGTTGGCTTTCTTTTTTTAATTTTTTAATGTTTTATGTTTCGTATTGTGAAAATACTGTACAGACGGGTTACAGTTATATGAGCAAGGTAATGAGTATATTTCTTATCAAGCTTTGTTGCCTCCTCCGTTGTTTTTCCTCTACCATCCCTTCCCTCCCAATTCTACAACTACAGTCTGGTCCCCTCCAAATTGTAAAGTTCGTTTTTCAACATAGTGTCTTGTACATCTCATTGTTGCAATGGGTCCACCTGTATCCCTACTTAAACATTTTGTTTTTTTCCTTCTCCTCCCCAAATTATACCAACATCTAATACAGAGAAAACGAGGGTTACATTGTGGGGGAAGAACATACAAAGCAACAAAAAAATCACATGGTACCTTATAAATACGTTAGAAAAGAAACAATAGCAAAAAAGAAAAAACCACTTGGGTTCATTTCATTTAACTTCATCTCATCTGGTCATATGTATATATGACCTTTTCTACTTATCCCAGACATACACTAGTTATTGCAAATAAGAAAAACCATGGGAGCTATGTTTCTTTGGGTGGGTCTGGCTTACTTCACTTAATATATTTTTCCCAAGTCTTTCCATTTCCTAACAAATGGAGTGATGTCATTCTTTCTGATGGAGGAATAGAATTCATATAAATAGATAGATAGATAGACAGACAGACAGATAGATAGAGAGATACACACACACATTTTCTTGATCCATTCATGTACTGAGGGGCATCTGGGTTGGTTTTATATCTTAGCTATGGTGAATAATGTTGTGATAAACATAGTTGTGCTGGTAGCTTTAATATGGCCTTGTTTGTGATTGTTTTGGTAAATGCCCAAAAGTGGGATTGCTGGGTCATAGGGGAGCTCTATATGGAGTCTTTTGAGGAACCTCCATACTGCTTTCCAGAGTGGTTGAACAAGTTTACACTCCCACCAACAATGCAGTAAGGTTCCTTTCTGTCCACATCCCCTCCAGAATCTGTTGTTATTAGAGTTCTTGATTATAGCCATTCTAACTGGGGTGAGGTGGTATGTCAATGTTGTTTTGATTTGCATTTCTTTTATAGCTAAGGAGGTTGAGCTTTTCTTCATGTGTTTATTGGCTCTTCTTATTTCCTCTTCAGAGAAGTTTCTCTGTAAGTCTTTAGCCCATTCATTTATTGGGCAGTTGTTTCTTTGAGGATTTGTTGTTTGGGGATTTAATTTTTTGAGTTCCAGGTATATTTTAGATATAAGACCCTTGTCTGTTGTATCGCTAGTGAAGATCTCCCAATCCGTGGGCTTTCTGTTGATCTTGCTATCTATGTCCTTTGCCATGCAGACAGTCTGCAGTTTCATGCAATCCCATTTGTCCAACATTTCTTTGATTTGTTTTGTTTCTGGGCCTCTATTAAGAAAATTTTGGCCTGTGCCAAGGAGACCTAGGGTTTCTCCTATTCCATCCTGTAATGTTTTCAGGGTGTCTGCCTTGACTCTGAGGTCTTTGATCCATTTGGAGTTGATTCTGGTGCAGGGTGATATAGAAGGATCTGCGTTCTAGTCTAAAGGAAATGCGCCTCATTTTCTCTTCAAAAATGTTCTTTGATGGACATTTAGGATATTTTAGATGTTTATATACCCCATAGTTTATATATGTATACATAGATATACATATGAAGTCTTTATATATAATATTTAGATGCATATTTTTTTGTCTTCATCTGGTGAGATAGAATAATCATATAAGTTATACAATGCAACTTTGCTACCTATAGAGTAGCAACGGGGACAACAGCCTCCAAATACTTCTTGTGAGTCAGTTTTGAAAATGGAGTTGTATCTCCCTGTTGTGTTCTACCTGTGCTGATACACCCTGGAAAATCATATGTGTGTGTGTATGTGTGTGTGTGTGTGTGTGATTATGAGTTGGATATGAAGAACCTCATGAGGAGAAATTGTGTAGCCAAAGAAGCTGAATAGAAATTGAATGGTCTAATAGATTTTATAACAGTGAAATGGAAGGTAAGTGATGGAAACTACCCAGCAACCTCTAATATTATGTTGCACTTTACAAAATAGAAAGTAATAGAGTGAAAGCAGAGGCTGCTGTACTGCTTTCCCTCAATTTTCAGATATATAAGCTAAAAGGATGAAACTAAATAATTTTCCCTTGGGAAAGTACCTTCTTATCATTTGTGTGTATCTGTGTATGTGTGCCTCTATTGGGGCTTGACCTCGGGTCCTACAAGCTGTTTCTTAGTGTTTGTTGTTGTTGTTGTTGCTGTTTAGTCAGTCGTGGGACTTGAAATCTGGGCCTGGGCATGGTCCCTCAGCTCTTCAGCTCAAGGCTAGCACTCTACCACTTGAGCCACAGCGCCACTTCTGACTTTTTCTGTTTGTGTGGTACTGAGGAATCAAACCCAGGGCCTCATGCATGCTAGGCAAGCACTTTACTACTGAGCCACCTTCCTAGCACTTCTTAGGATTCTTACTCAAAGGTGGTTCTCTACTACTTGAGCCATACCTCTGCTTTAGGCTTTTTGCTGGTCAATTGGAAATAAGAGTCTCAAAAGCTTTCCCAACTAGACTAGACTAACTTTGAACTGTCATTCTTGTATGTCAGCCTCTTGAGTAGCTCAGAGTATAGGTATGAGCCACCAGTGGCCAGCTATATTAACTTTTGCACACACACACACACACATGTATGTATATATATATATATATATATATATATATATATATATATACATGAAAAAACACACTTATAAGAAAACAAAATTTCTAAGTGAGTCAAACTATAGACAAAATTCCTTCCAGTTGTTTTTAAAACTCCATCAGTTCAGGTGGGTAAATAACTAAATTAAACCAACTTGAATGTGGGTGTTTTAAATCAGATTATAAATAAAACAAAATAAACAAATAAATGAACAAAAGGGAGATAGAGACCTTTTTTACTGTGAAAATACTGGACAGAGGGGTTACTATTACATGGGCAAGATAATGAGTACATTTCTTATCAAGCATTGTAGCCTCCTCCTTTGTTTCCCCTTCCCATCCCTTCCCATCCTCCAAACCACCTTTACAGTTCAGCTTCAGTGTGGCTACTGGAGAGTATGACTTTTCATTAACCTCACTGCTTTGTTGGTCACCCTCTTACTACAGAGACTGAATTGTTCTTTTTGTCAGTTTCGCAGACCATACTAGCTGCAAACCTCAATCCTCAGACCTCAAGCCTCCTGAGTAGCTAGGATGACAGATAGGAGCTACCATCACCCAGCTCTATTTTTTTTTGTTGTTTATTTTTTTAATTGTAAAGATACTATACAGAGGGTTACAGTTACATGAGTGAGGTAATGAGTACACTTCCTCTTGAACATTGTTAGCCCCTCCATTGTTTTCCCCCTACCATCCCCTCCCTCCCTCCCTTCCCCGAAGTTCTTTTTTTTTTTATTGTGATTAAGTGATTACATAGTTTCTAAGTCACAAGTTCATTCTAACTTTCCTGGAGCAAATTGTCTATCACAGTCTGTAATATATAACAGTGTTCACATGTTATACACCATACATGTGATCCGCAGCGTGGGGATATTTAGTAGTGGTTCAACCAGATGCAGCTCTATTTTTTTTAAGTTTAATCATCTTCAACGTTTTGATTGAAAAATAGAGCTACTTCCTACCATTCCATAAGAAGGCAGCAATTTATTTTGCCATGAATTGATATGAGTAAGTTACAGTAGTATAAAATACTATGAAATGTGTGTAGTATATGTATACTATTATATCTTTGCATTCACATATTTATGACTTGTTATTATTATTATTATTGGTACTGAAATTTAAACTCAGGACCTCATACTTGCTGCGCAGGAACACTGACTTAACTGGCAGGTGAAGTTTGGAGTCTGTGTGCTGGTTTGTGGGGGTGGGTGGAGTGATGTCTTTTCTGTAGCTTCAAGCCAAATTCAAAGGCACAGATATGGTGTTATAATCTGCCATTAGTTCACCTTTATGTCTACAAAAGCTCTCATAATTCCATGCTAGGATGGTTCTTGTCATCCTTCATTTCATGAAATGTAAAATAATTAACCAACAATGGTATTGGCATTCCAAGTTACTGTTGTTTAGGAAAATGCCTTTAGAAACATGCCTTTATGGGGCTGGGAAGGTGGCTCAGTGGTAGATCGCTTGCCTTGCATGCATGAGGCCCTGGGTTCTATTCCTCAGCACCACATAAGAAAAAAGAAAAAATCCTGAAGTGGCGCTGTGGCTCAAGTGGTAGAGCGCTAGCCTCGAGCTGAAGAGCTGAGGGACAGCGCCCAGGTCCAGAGTTCAGGCCCCCCCCCAAAAAAGAAACATGCCTTTGTTACTCTCCCAGTCATCCACTCTCCACAACAGTTAAATTTGAATCCAAAAGTGACTTTTCTTCAAAATTTTCCATTCACTCTACTTTCCTGATTATTATATTCCTATTTCATCCTTTTCCCTTATTATTTCTTTTTAGTAGTGAAATAATCTCTTCCAAAATTTACTTTGAAATTGGTGGTTTTAATGTAAATTTGTTTTTTCTTATACAATAACTTAAAAATTTAAGTTCAAGTATTTCTGAGGATTAGGGATTCACAAAGCAAGAATTAGGTAGAAACAGGAAAATGGAAATGGCTTATGCACCTGAAGTATTTGCCTTGAAGATATTATCACACCTGACTGAGTCATCACTCATAGTGAGGGTGATGGTGCATGTCTGAGTATGTAGACTTTTGTTGTTGTTGTTTTTGGTCAGTCATGGGGTTTGAACTCAAGGGCTGAGAGTCATATCTGAGCAGTTTTGCTCTGAGCCATAGGGCTACTTCTGGTTTTCTGGTGGTTAAGTTGAGATAAATAGATTCATGGATTTTCCTGCCCAGGTGGTCATTGAACCAAGATCCTCATAGTTCAGCATCCAGAAGAGCTAAGATTACAGGTGTGTGCCACCAGAATCTGGTGGATATTTTAAAGCTTAGTGGAATTTTTGAATTATTTCTTGAAAAATAATATTAATTTTCTTCTTCAGAATTTATTCACCAGAGAATACAATTTCAATTAAGAAATAATAAAAAGGTAATCCAAAATTGAATTCATTTGATTATTTCTTTTTCTTCTCTTCATATAAAATTCAAGTTGATTTGTCACATTCAGAGATATGACAAAACCAGTTTAAAATGTCAGCTTGTTGTCTGGCACAGGTAGTTCATGCCTGTACTCCTAGCTACTCAGGAGGCTGAGATCTGTCTGAGGATTGCATTTCAAAACCAGACCAGACAGGAAAGTCCATGAGATTCTTATCTCTACTTAATTATTAAAAAGTTCTGGCTCAAGTGGTAGAGCTTTGTGCACAAAAGCTCTGATTTCATGCCCAAGGACTGGCATACTCAAGCGAGCATGCTCTCTCTTTCTTGCTTTCTCTCTCTGTCTCTGTCTCTGTCTCTCTCTCTCTCTCTCTCACACACACACACACATAGCTATTGAACAATTTGTAAACCAATGTCCATGTAAATATGGATAGAGTTATAGGAGGATGTGCTAGGTTGGTGTTTGAAAATGTTGGAGGCAGGTGGGGGTGGGAGGCACTGGGCCAGTGACTCATGCTAATAATGCTATTCAGGAGACTGAGATCTAAGGGTCATTTTTCAAAGCCAGCCTAAGCAGAAAGGTCCATGAAACTTTTATCTCCACCACCACACCAGAAGTGGAGCTGTGCCTTAATTGATAGAGCACTAGCCCTTTCAGCAAGAAGTCACAGGGACTGCATCCAGGCTCTGAGATCAAGCTCCAAGACTGGCACGTTGGAAGTGGCACTGTGGCTCAAGTGGTAGAGCGCTTGCCTTGAGCTGAAGAGCTGAGGGACAGCGCCCAGGCCCAGGTTCAAGTCCCATGACCAACCAAAAAAAACCCAAGACTGGCACGTGCATATGTTCAAACACACACACACACACAGGCAAAAAGTAAATAAATCCCCACACACACTTGGGGCAGGCTTTGAACTCAGCTAAGGGGACACAAGTTAACTAGTTTTCTGGTTAATCTACAGTCAAAAGACTTAGGGTGCCCTGGCCATGTTATAAGACAGAGAACTAGGCACACAGGAATGGTAAATAATCCCCATATAGAAGGCCTAGCTTGAAGGACAGATCAAGAAATCCTAATTATTCTCTTGAGATGCATCAGATCGGAAATCCCCATTTCTAAACAGTGATATCCATTCCTTGGAAATAACAGTTGGCACTAAATTTGTTTCCTGTTTTACAGGTCCATAAATATTAGACAATAAATCTTTCCTCAGTGGGATATGTTGGGTGTGGATATGTTGGTTACTATCCAGAGTCCATTATCTCCCTTCCAAAGTAAGTCCTGATACTTAAGTACCTACATTCTCAGAGAATTTTGTAGATTTATGGATTAAAGATTAAGTTCACATAGTTAAAACATTTCCTTTTCCAGAACAGGTATTTGAACCTGGTGTCCGATGTTTTCTCTCAAAGGCTTGTGTTCTACTGCCTGAGCAATGCCTTTAGCCCCTACATCTTTATTTTTTTACTTTATCCTTCTAATTAAAAATGTTAATGCACAGTAATATATGACAGTGTCTACAAGTATAAACAAGTAAAGCTGCAACTAAATAAAATAAGTCCTTTCATTTATGATTTTTAGATAAACATTCATTATTATCAATTATATTTGAATTACTTAATGTTTTATCTAAATATTTTATTTATCTACTAAATTGTCTATACAATATTCAAGATACTACATACATAGTTCTTATTAAGTTCTCAGTTGATGTATATATAAGTTGCTTTAATTTTTCACTGTTACACTTAGCAATATATTGTAAAGGGTTTCTCATAAAGCATTTGTCTTACTTAGGATAAATTTCAATCCTACTGCATAGGTAAGATTGTTGGCTTGGACAACCATTTTGTTAATGTCACTTCGTAAAATAATTATAACACAATTAATATCTAAAAGAGTTGAACAGATTTGCATTGTCATCAGCAAAAGTAAAGAGAGGAATAAAGATTTATGAAGGGTCTCTTGGCATATTGCTCTTTCAATTGCTTTTCTGTGTGTGTCTGTTCTTCCATTTATTCATAGTTCGTAATCCATTCCAGCTGCTAGAGTGAAATGCCATTGTGATTTGTATTGTGTGGTCTCTCTCTACTTGCATTTTAGTTTTGATGTCCCAGATATGAGAGTAACCATAAACCAAGATAATGGTTCATTCTCTAGGAGAAGTCTGACAGGGAGGGGAAAGGTAAATTTAGGTGTGTTACACAGGTGAGTCACAATGAGGAAGTGAAACTAAAATGTCCAAAGCAAGGAATTTATCACAGGTCTTTGCCAATGTTGTCAAGAGTCCTGAAAGGGCCAATAGGGAGTCCAGAAGCATCATGAGGTGATCAATCAGTGGGTGTGAAGTGACAGGGAAGTTTTGGAACTTGCATCTCTATGAAAGTCCATAGGCATTTCCTGTTGGCTTTCCTATGGAGATGGAAGGTTGGCTAGGTTGAAGATAACTCTATGGCCAGAAGGATCTTTGTTTATATGATCTTGGTGTTAACCTGCAGGTTTTATCATGATCATCAGCTTGGGAATGTACTAGTTTTGAGGTCAGTCAGATAACAAAAGGCTATTTCTCAACATCTACTTCAGGAGACAAAGTTGTTTTTTTTTTTCTGTTTTTGTGTGTTCCTTTTAAAAATATTTTATTAGCACACATTAGCTGTACAAAGGATTTCCATACATGCATACAACATACTACCATCAACTTCCTTCCCTCTACCACTTTCCTCTATTCCTCTTTACCACTTATAAACACTTGGATTCATTGCTCTATTTTCATCCATGCCTGTAAAGCTCTTAGATTACCTTCTTCTCACCCTTCCTTCCAGATGATAATTTTCCCCCAACAGAGCTGTCTTAGAGAAGAGGAAATTTTAACTAGACCACAGGTTTAACAGGGTTAAACTGTTAAACTCTTTTGAATTTATGTCATTCCTAAAAGATGGATTCAAGAGCAGTAACTCTATTAAACAAATTTATAACAACTGTGAACTAGTATCTCAGAAGTTAAAGATATTAGTGTTAGCAGATTATGTCTGGTGATACCCAGTAGATTCGTGGCAGGTGAGCCCAATTTCCCAGTTCATGTAAGTCTCCTTTTGGCTGAATCGTCATAGGAAAGAGTGAAGGCAATTCTTTGGGGCCTGTTTTGTCTGAGACAAAATCCCACCCGGTCTGTATGACCTACTCATCCTGCAAATCTATCATTCAGCCTTGACACAGAAGTGCCTGGGTTTTTACCTATACAACACATGTGTATGTTTGGTGAACACTCAGTCTGTGTAATCTTTCCTTAATTCACTTGAAAAACATTGGGTGTGAGTGCCAGTTTACATGCCAGGCACTGGTACTCACTGCTGAAAAAAAAGAAATTCTTTTTTTGCTACCTTTTTCCATAGTCTCAAAAAGAAACTTATTTTCTTAATCCACAGTTTTGCAGAAGAACAAAAAGAGACTCAGACAGACTAATACATTATAGATAATACTAGGCAACAGAAAGACCCAGAATTAAAATCCAAATTGTCAGACAGCAAAACTTACACTTTTATAGATCCCTTGGTCACTACTGAGAATTACCACAATGGACATTTAAGTTATTTTTTTTTTCCTATTTTAATAGGTAAAGTGAGTATCTTATTTTTGTTTTTATTTTCAGTTCCTTTGGTATCAAAAGGTTGGAATATTTTTCCTGTTCACTCCTTTTACCTACCACAATTGTGCTTTATGCATTTAAGTCATTTGTTACTCACACTTTTACATTAAGCAGTTATACAAAGGGGTTTTAATTCTACAAGCCATGTTATGAGAACAATGCAGCTTGATTAATCTCATCCTTCCATCATTCTTTGCCATCTTTCCCCATATCATCCTTATCCTCAAATTACAAGGTTTGATTTTTACATAATCTGCATTGACTATAGTAACTGTATTCTTACTCTTATACTTTTAATATTCTTATTAGTGATGATAGATAGATCAAGATGCAGGCACTATGTATTAGTTTTTCTAATGTTGCTTAAAGTAAATTTTTATTATTTATTTATTTAGTTTTGGGTCCGGTCATGGGCCTGAACTCTGGGCCTGGACGCTGTCCCTCAGCTCTTCAGCTCAAGGCTAGCACTCTACCACTTGAGCCACAGCACCACTTCCGGCGTTTTTCTTTTTGCTTATGTGGTGCTGAGGAATCGAACCCAGGGCCTCAGGCATGCAAGGCAAGCACTCTATCACTGAGCCACCTTCCCAGCCCAGATTTTTATTTTTATTGCTTATTTTCAACTGGTTTTCTTTGAGTCGATATTCAGATGACTTGGATACATTTTATTTTGCCTTATTGATACAAACAAAAGGAGACTATCACTAATAAGAAAAGTGGCCATTTTAAAAGGTGTGAGAAAAATTACTTGTGTGTGTGTGTGTGTGTGTGTGTGTGTGTATGTGTGCTGATACTAGAACTCAGGTCCTAGATCTTTTCACTCAATGCTAACATTCTACTACTTGAGCTCCACTTACAGCTTTTAGGTGGTTAATTGTAGATTAGCATCTCAAGTGCTTTTCTGCTTGTGCTGGCTTTGAACTGTGAGCATCAGATCTCAGCTTGCTGAGTAGCTAGAATTTTGTACATGAGTCACCAATATTGTTTTGATGGTGAAACCATACTTACAATTCATGTACAATTCATGTATTAATCCAGGGGGGCTATTGTTGAAGGCATATTGATCAATCAGTACTCATTTGAGTAAAATAAGATCTAGCTTTTCATAAAGAACCTTTTCATTTGAACTTTTTTAAGCAGGCTATTTTAGTTTTTTTTCCTAATCTCTACATTAAGAAACTATAATCCTTGCCTATATTTTCTGTTAATATTTTGCTTTGGTTATCACTAGGTGAATGTACAGTTTCCCTAATAAATGCTCTTATATGACCCTAGTCTTGTTTTATTGTTGTCATTTAGTTTTACCATTATGATTTAGTCAATTAAATGTGTTTACTATTCTCAGTGAATCATGTTTCCTTAAATATTTATTAATAGATTTTTGTAAGTTCACTTTCATCACCATTTATGTCTCTGCCAGAAACATTGTGTGTGTGTGTGTGTGTGTGTGTGTGTGTGTCATGGTTCTAAGGCTTGAATTTAGGGCATAAATACTGTGCCTGAGTTCTTTGCTCAAGGTTATCTCTCTACCATTTGAGTCGCAGCTCTACTTCTGGTTTTCTGGTAGTTCATTGGAGCTCAGAGTTTAATGGACTTTCATGCTGGACTGGATTCCAACCTTGATCCTCAGATCTAAGCATCCTAAGCAGCTAGGATTACAGAGTGAATCACTGGGACCAGGGCAGAAACTCTTACAATGTTCTTACAAGTTTTCTAAAAGGTGGCTTAATATCAGTTTCTAATTCACATAAAGAACTATAAGTACACATGAACAAGTTTATGCAAAAGCATTTATGATGAAAATGTCACTATTGGGTTCCATGACATAAATAGATGAAGAACTGCAAAGGTGATTTTCTTCTACTACTGCTATGACTCTTAATTGTCTGTTTAGTGAGCGTTCTGCTTTTTCTATTTGACATGACAGAATACGTATGACCAGGAAATTTATAAAGAAGAGAAGTTTATCTCAGGTCACAGTTCTGAAAACTGAGAAGCCCCAGATTGGTCAGTTACTCCTGACTAAGGGAGCCTGTTGTACCAACTTTTTGCTGAAAGGGTGGGGATTCTGGGAAGAGGCAATGACACATGCAAAAGGCACATACATATGAGAGAGTGGCATGGTAGTCTTATTTTATTATAACCTGCTTTCTCAAGCGCTTGTTCATTCCTGTGAATACTCATATATTCTCAGGCGAAAGACTTTAACTCATTCATGAGAAAGGAGACTCCATAAGGGCCTTTTAAATAATTCACTATCTCTCTACCCGCTACATTAGCAGCCAAATCCCATATTTGTCAAGAACAAACCACATCCAAACCATGGCAAAGACTTTACATCTTTGGGCACAGATCTTTTTCCTCAGAGCACAGTCCAAAATGTCAACTTAGGTGTTCTAGACTTGAATGTGTGTGTGCGTGCGTGTGTGTGTGTGTGTGTGTGTGTTTAGAAACACATATTTTGACCTGTCACTATATAATCACATGCATATTTTCCCATTGTTAGTGAATGGCCACAATAAAGGTGGTTATATCCAGAAGGGCCAGTGACCTTACACTCTCACGTAATACTTTCAAAATCAGACCTATTCATCAGAATATTATTTGAGAACTGTGTGAAAGAAAAAAATCTCCACTAGAAAAAATTGTAACCATCATTCAGCATACAATGAAAATTAATGCAAGATGAAAGAAGAACTCCATAATGGGTTATAGTTGTTTGACTAAATATTTTATGCTTTCTTACCTTTAATATACTTTTTTATCTTTAGTTTTTACAGAGGAGTTGCCATTTAACAAAGCAGTTCATCAATACAATGTGTCTCGATCAATGCCACCTCGTTCATCATTCTCTCCCATTCCTTCCCTCACTCTTTGTAATTTTGTGGGATACACATTGAATCCTTTAAATTTTTTATTTCTATATTATTATCTATTATAGAGAGGCTAAATATATTTTATATTACTGCTTTTTGTACTATTAGAATTTACTGCCCTATTAATTCAATATCTTAAAAACTTTTATTAAAAATTTCAAGCCATCTAACAGAAACTAATGGTAGTTCCTGTGTAGAACTAAACATAATGAAAATACAATAAAATAAAAAATAAAATAGTGATAGATCACTTGTTTTTCTTTTTTTGGGGGGTGGTCCGGTTGTGGGGCCTGAACTCTGGGCCTGGGCACTGTCCCTCAGCTCTTCAGCTCAAGGCTACCATTCTACCACTTGAGCCACAGCGCCACTTCCGGCTGATCACTTGTTTTTCTAACAAAAGCAGTGGCTTATATAAAGATTTTAGACATATCAGAAGTCAAAGGGAAGTGGAGCAAAATGTTCTGTTTTTCTATCTGTAATTTATTTCTGTTTTTTTTTATTGTCAAGATGTTTCAGTTATATAAGTAAGGTAATGAGTACATTTCTTGTCAACCTTGTTACCCCTTCCCTCAATTTTCTCCTACTTTCCCTCCCCACCCCCCCTACATTGTACAGATCATTCCCCACATATTTTCTTGTGTATATTGATGTTGCATTCCCCCTTGTCCTTTGTCTCACCATTCTGTTTATCCCCTTCCCTTCCATAATTCAAATAAATATTTATACAATACCAGGGTACTGAAATCAAATACAGTAACAACAGAAGATATATGATAGGGGGAAGAATATACAAAAGAAACAAAAAAATCACATAGTACATTAAAAAAATGATAATAAAGAAAAATCACTTGTATCCATGTCTTGGGGTTCATTTTGCTTAGCATCATCTTATATGGTTATATGTACATAGCTATTGAGCCATTCAGCTCATCTGCTAAGATTATTCTAGATGTATACTAATTATTGCAAATAAGGGAGAGCATGGAACCTACGTTTCTGTGGGTCTGGCTTACTTCACTCGATACGATTTTTTTCCAAGTCTTTCCACTTCCTTATAAATGGGGCAGTGTATTTCTTTCTGATGGACCATCTCTCAGTACTGTTATTTTTTTCACCTAGTCAAGGAAAAACCACTAAAATATTTGTTCATTATTCAACTGTAATTCCACAAATATCAGTGATACAAATGCCAAGAATACTATCAATACTGACTGCAAAAAATAATAAGGTAATAATTGATTCTGATGCTAATATATAGCTTTTATGAAAGTTATGTGGAAACAGGTCACATACTAAAGGCATGTACTAGAAGAAAGGTTGACAGCTTTTTATTAACGTTCTTAACCTCTCAGCTTCCAATCACATGTACCATCTGGTGTTTTTAAGGGTATGTACTGAAAATTTTTGTAGCAAATATTCTGTGCTCTTACACACCATTATGGAGTAACTTGATGACATTTAAGTTCTAGTCACCATTTTGTTTCAGAATCTACAAATATTAGAAACTTGGAGGTACTGGACTGAATATAGCCCTGCAAATTAGCACCAATTTTAGCAAACGTCTAAACAATTAGCATTGACAAACTTATTACTATGTGATGAAATTCCAACTTTTCCCCCAGAAAGTAACCTTATTAAGATCAATATTATTAATAAGGCTAAATAAAGTAGTTAGATACTGTAAATAGCTCACTGGAAGTCATATATTCTTCTGACAAGATTTTTTTTCTCATTTGTAATTTCATAGCATTTACCAATTCGTGTGTGTGTGTGTGTGTGTGTGTGTGTGTGTGTGTGTGTGTATGCTGGTGTTGGAGTTTGAATTCAAGGCCTGGGCACTATCCTTGAGCTTTTGTGTACAAGGCTAGCACTCTACCACCTGAGCCACAGTTCCACTTCTGGTTTGTTGGTGATGAATTGTAGTTAAAAATTTCATGGCCTATTTATCATACAGCAAATGACATGCTGTCTTTTGTGTGAATTGATCACTTGACTTTTCTGTTTTGCTAGTTATATACCAAAATAAATTGAGTTGACTTTGAAGCCTATGAATCACTAGGGCTCAAAATTGAATTCTTATTAGTTGTATAATAGTACATATGAATATTAGACAGTCACATCTAAATCTTTGTACATCAGTTATTCACCCTCAGGCAAATCTGCTGAATCAAGGAATACTAGACAGTGTCCTGCCTGGTGAAAGTCAGCCATGCCTATTTTAGACTTGGAAGGAAAGAATTACTGGAACTAGGAATTCAAATGCAAGATCAAGATCAAATTTGAGCTGTTGATTTGGCCAGAGCAACAAAATTAACAGCTTTAAAGTCAAAGAAAATTACTCAGAGTTTGTGAGACTAGAAAGCTCTCAAAATAGAACACAATATGTACAAAAGAGAAAAGGGTCTGTCTCCTCAGTATTTTCTGGGCTCTCCATTGGTGTTCTTGATCATTAAAAATATTATGCAGGTACTAGGAACAGCTTATACTTGTCATCTTAGCTACTGAGGAGGCTGATACCTAGAAGGTAAAAATCCACAGCCAGCCCAGGACCCTCCTCCCCCCCAAAAACTGCAAGACTCTTTTTACCAAATGACTGGCACAAAACAGTGTTGCAGGCATTGCTCAAGTGGTAGAGTACCAGCAGAGCAAGGAAGACTAAGCAAGCACAAGGGCTTGTGTTCAAACCTTCATACTGCTAAAGAAAAACCAAAAAAGAAGGAATTAATATTTTCACTGACATGTTTTAGAGATATTTAATCATAAGCCATGACAGCAAGAAATTATGTATCATAATTTTGTATTTCCTGAAAGTAGAAACTACAAAAAGCAACCAATTATTTCTATATCTTTTAAATTCAAGAAAACCACCCATTGCTATCATTCGAAGCTGTATATTCGGGGTAGGGTGCTTGTCCATGAATGGAACTGACTTGTAAGCCAGGTGCTAGTGGCTTAGGCCTATAATCTTAGCTACTCAGACAGGTTCAAAGCCAGCCCAGGTAGGAACGTTTGTCAGACTCTTATTTCCAATAAACTACTCAGAGAAAACTGGAAGTGACACTGTGGCTCAAGGGGTAGAGCATTAGCCTTGAGCAAAAGAACCTCAAGGACAGTGCCCAGGCCCAGAGTTCAAGCCCCAGGACTAGCAAAAAATGATAATAAAGGAAAAAAAGAAAAGAACTGACTTTTAAAAATGGGAATCAAGAAGCATTTTTATGTGTATGGTAATTACAACTGTATCCTACACTGAGGGAGAGAAAGTCCTGAAGAGCTCTTTCTCTTTTCGGCTTCATGGAGAAGTGTCCTGGGAAAACTTATTCTGGGCTGTCCATTATGGCTGCCTGTAATGGTGATCCACCCAGCCATCTTCTTCGTGGATGGGCGAGGAATCTGTTGCACACTGCAACCTCTCAGCGCTCAGAGTTCCACTAAGATGCATCTCCCATAAGCTGACACATAGCACATGTAAGAAGTAAAATGGTGAGGCAAAGGAGAAAAGGTGAACCAATGAAACCACGATACACACAAAACAATATGTTGGAAAATGAACTTTGGAGGGTGGAGTTGGGGAGGGAAAGTGGGAGAAAAAAAGTTCAACAAGAAATGATCTCATTACCTTACGTATGTAACTGTAACCTCTCTGTACATCACCCTGACAATAAAATTTATTTTTTTAAAGAAGTTTCTTTAGTTGAAGGATGTAGGGTTGTTAAATGAAACTGCTCACAACATCTTTTAAATTCACGTATCATGGGCAACTAGTCAATGGCTCTCAAATTACACATCTACACCCACACACATAAAAACGCATACATACCCACATGTGCACACATACACAAAATTTTAGGAAGGACATATTTTAGTATAACTGGGATGGTTGAAGCTGGTAGGAAAGAAAGGAAAACATATTCATCTCCCTGTATAAGAAAATGAGAGTTAATATTCACTCATTTAAATATTATCAAGAGAGGATGTGTTAGACCACATCTTGCTGCCTGAACATCAGTGTAGGGCATTCAGGGAACACTATCCTTTCCTGTCTGCTCCATTAATTCCTTACAACCTTAAGTCAGTGTGAGCTGTGATCTGAATGCACAGGCATTGCTAAAGAGATTAGCCAGGCAATAGGATACAGTAGGTGAATCTACTTAAAACTATAACAAATAGGATGGTTTCTGGACTACAGTGTGAGGTCTCTACCTCTGGCACAAGTCAATTCAGAGTCTGGCTTCCCATCCCAAGTTCACTCTTTGCCTTTGCTCAGGGAGGAGGAGAGACTCAGAAAGTGATTGCATTATATGAGAATGTCTGCTTATGAAAGAATTACATAGGAGTGAGTTGGTTAATGCTTGTGGGTGGTTTTTCCTTTTTACTATTATTTTACTGTATTGTTATTATAGAGGTGATGTATAAAGACTTTACTTTTACATGAGTCAGGTAATGGGTACATTTTCTTTTGTACAGTGTCTTCTGCTCCATTTTCTCCCAGCCCCTCTCTCCCATCTCCAGCCACAAGTTGTATAGTTCACTTCCATCAGTGTCCGGTGAACCCCATTGCCACACTTGTTTACCCCTTTTGCCCTTGACTTTTGTACTCTCCCCATAATGATTTTTTAAAGTGTACTTTTATTATCTTTAAATAGTTGTACAAAGGAGTTGCCCTTTTACAAAGCAGTTTATGTCATGATCTTTTAAAATTTGTGCTTTTGCATAACAAAGATATGTTCATGCCCCACCTCCTATAGGGGAGATAAATTCTCATACTCTGCTCATTTCTTGTCTGTAGTTAATCATTTTGTAGTTCAATCACATATATTGTTTGACATTCTGACAAACATATAAAATCATAGTTTTTGGACATCTGATATCAGCAATATGAAACAGTGACTCAGACCAGAAAAAAAGTTACATGTTGTGATTTGATTGATGCTCCACCTTGTTGCATCTAGAAGTTTCCAGGCCACACAGTACAGCATGATGAACACAATTGTAGTAAATAGAAGAGATCGTGCTTGGTGTTTGGAAAGTTCAAGATGGTACAATGTTGTATAAAATCTTTAGAGTTCATAGCTGCACACAGAGAATTCAGAGATCTACCTACACACTTTCTTGAATTTCAATATAAAAACTGATTTATATTCATAAGAAAATTTACCCAATACTAGAGAAACAACTACCAAGAAATAATTAGCCAGTTAATTTCTGGAAAACAACACGACACAATAGGGATTATTTTTATTTCCATTCAATATGAGAGTCAAACGTGTTTCATCTGCAGCCTTTAATGAGCTCCATTTAATAAACAGTTAACCAAACTTCAGTGAAGCAGAAAGGGATGATCAATAACTTAGAAGGAAATAACAATTACTGAAAAATCAGTAATAAAATTTAAAGACACAGTGTTAAAATGGTTCTTATAAATAGGTTCCATATATTCAAGAGCGTGCTAAAGAATAGACATATGATGAGGAGAGAAATAGAATATATAAAAAGACTCAAGGTAGAAAAATGTTAGTGGAATGGACATTATGATGTGTATGACATTAAAGAAGTGTATAAAAATACTTCAATGCAAAATATCAAAAAATAAGGCTTCAAGGGTTAAAGTATCCGTTGCATGTGGGACATTGTCAAGTATTCTTAAAAAAACATAATTGGGAGCTGGGAAGGTGGCTCTGCAGTAGAGCGCTTGCCTTGCATGCATGAGGCCCTGGGTTCGATTCCTCAGCACCACATAAGCACAAAGAAAAAAACCGGAAGTGGTGCTGTGGCTCAAGAGGTAGAGTGGTAGCCTTGAGCTGAAGAGCTTAGGGACAGCACCCAGGCCCAGAGTTCAGGCCCCACGACCGGACCCAAAAATAATAATAATGTTTGGAGTTTTAGAAAAGGAAAGAGCTATTTACAGAAATATCAGTGAATATTTTCCAATTTTGATATGACATATAAAACTGTGAGTCTAAGAGACTCATCAAATCCCAAGTAGTGTTAACACATGCACCCACCCACCCCCCCACACACACCCACACACACACAATACAACCCATGCACACCATGTATTACTTTAAAAAGAGCAATGAACCCAGAGTGTTGTCTTCAGCACAAAAGCTAAGGGACAGTGCCTAGGCCCAGAGTTGAAGCCTAATTATCTACCACTTTAGCCATAGCTCTACTTTCAGGTTTTTGGTGACTAATTGGAGGTAAGAGTCTTGTGAACATGCTTCAGGATGACTTTAACTGCCATCCTCAGATCTCAGCCTCCTGAGTAGTTAGCATTACAGGCTTGAACCACTGGCAGCTGGCAGAGCAGAATTTTTAGTGCAGCTAGGAATAAATGTTATTGGTTTTTTAAATAAATTTAAAAATACATTTTCATCAAAATGTTAAAACAGTAAACAAACAAGACAAAACTAAAGCATTAATTGGAACACTGATTGGATCATATGAACGTGAGAAAAAGTTAAATAGGCTTGGTGACCTACAAACTTAGTGACCTAGGTTTCTCTGTATTTATAGATGGCCTTATTACATTTGTAAAAAAAAAAACAATCACCTTTATGATTGTTGAAATTGACTTAGTCCATAAGATTTATATAATTTACAGAAGTTGAATATTCTTAAGGCAAATGCACACCACCATACCATTGATGAGAATTATATGGCAAAGATAAGCCTTAAATATTATGGATTTAAAAATATCCTCATCCTTTTCTTGACTTAGCATCCTGTGTTTTGATTTAGCAACACTGATGTAAAGGGACTGAAAGAAGCTGCTAATGCCATGGACACTGTATCAGGCAAGCTACTTGAGCCTGTTATTAATTGTTAATTGTCTTATGATCCTTAAACTAGATACCTAAACTGAACAGACCAGTGTCAGCAAGAGATGCAAATTATACGAATACTGTAGGTGTCCAAAAGCAAGGGGGTTGCTAAATATTTTATTGCTTGCCTAAGTGTCACTAAAGAAATTCTTCTTAATTTTGCTCACACTCCAAAAGATGTAATATCAAAATATTTGTTCTATGTTAAATAACCAGAACTTCTTATCTCACCATTAATATAATTTTCTTGAGAACTTGTCTCAAGATGTGAACCAGAGTTCAGTTCACATTTTATGGATTTTCTTCATACAGAACAGTACCAAAGGCTATGTGTCACTATATCTTTATGTTGTTGAATATAAAATATGAATAATCATTTTAACCTCATTTTGAAACTGTGTATAAAATGCAAGCTGAGCAACTTGCTCCGGACACTTACATTCTCACTCAAACTTTGTGTATTCACCTGCCTTTTGCCAAAACAAGTATTAGTTAATTGTACAAGACTGTTTCATTTTCTCATGTCCATTTATGTACACAGTGCATCTTGATCATGATCTTCCATCATTCATCCTCTCCTTCTCCCCTTCCCCAAAGGGTCATGTACCATTTTCACAATTTTATATAAAGAATTTTGTATACATTCATCTTCCTTTCCCCTGTACTGGGACCAATGCCCCAAACAAAATGGTTCAATTTCTTAATATTCATACTTTGTTAGTCAAAGGAGTTTACCATGGTGTTCCACACCTGAGTATATCATACTTTAGACCGATATGTTTCCATATAGGGTTATACTTAAACTCTAATATCAATATATGAGAGAGAACATATGGCTGTTAGAGTCTGGCTTACATCACTCAAAGAGGGAAAGAAAAGTACATAAAAATACCAAAAACCAGAAACAATCCAGGAGGGAACCTCCATTATTCTATTGATTATTCCATTGCTAGATAAGTAAATATTAATTTCCATTAGTGTCTCCTTATTTACACATTTTCTGACATATTCTCTTAAACTTGTCTTTCCCTTAAACCACATACTTGCAAGTGGCCATAAGGGACACAAATATGTTACTGTCAATAATCTGTCTTTTTTCTATACAATCCCATTCTTATTGTGAAGCTTTGCCATAATTGTTGCTTGACAAATTTAATCCCAGCTACCTAAACTTTGTTCTTGAACCAGCAAAACTTTATTCTTCTGAGAAGGCTAATCGAATATACTATGTGGGTAGACCTTTCAATTCTTAGAATTTTCGTAATGGTTTTGGCACTTCTTTTATGGTTTGAGTCCCAGTCCATGTACACTCTTATATAATGCATTCTTATTTCTTATATTGCTGGAACAAATTAAATTGAAATTTAATGTCAGTGCCTTTTTTTAGAAGCTTACTGAACTATTCTTTATGTGTTTGATAGTGGACTTATAGATCCGAATGACTGAACTAATATTAGGAATGGTTATGCTCAAAATAAAATCATTTAGTTCTTCAAAAGAAATGTTCTCATTACCTGACGTGTAATGGCAACCCCTCAGTACATTACCATTACAATAAAAATAAAAACAAAAAATTATGTTCAAATCATATAGTTGGTCTGTCACATCTGACTATGATTTTTTAAAATCATCAATCATTTTTATGTCTGAGAAGACTCCTTTTAACTCATTAACCCACTTATTAACCTGGCTGTTTTGTAGATAGATAGATAGATAGATGTTTTTATTATAAAAATACTGTACAGAAGGGTTATAGTTATATGAGTAAGGTAATGAGTACATTTCTTATTGAGCATTTTTACCTCTTCCTTTGTTTTTCCCCTACCATCCCTTCCCTCCACACCTCCCCAACAATTCTCCCTCCCCCAAAGTTGTAAAGTTCATTTTCAACATTATTACAAGGGGTCAACCTGTACCCTTATTTCAGCATTTTGTTACTTCCCTTCCCCTCCCCAAATTAGAAAAACATATATATACAGATTGCAAGGCAACATAATCAAATACAGTGAAAACAGAGGGTATACCATGGGGGAAGAACATACAAAAGAAACAAAAAACTCACAAAGCACATTATAAATACATTAAAAACAATAGCAAGAAAGAAAAAAACCACTTGTGTCCCTATCTTGGGTTCATTTCACTTAGCATCATCTTATATGGTCATATGTACATAGCTTTTGACCTTTTCTGCTTGTCCTAGACATATAATAGAGGAAATGCTCAACTTCTCTAGCCATAAAAGAAATGCAAATCAAAACAACATTGCGATTCCACCCCACTACAGTTAGAATAGCTATAATCAAGAACTCTAATAACAACAGATGCTGAAGGGGATGTGGCCAGAAGAGAATCCTACTGCATTGCTGGTGGGAGTGTAAACTTGTTCAACACTTGTTCAGCACTATGGAGTTTCCTCAAAAAAACTTCACATAGAGCTCCTCTATGACCCAGCAATCCCACTTTTGGGCATTTACCCAAATGATCATAAACAAGGCCATACTAAAGCTATCAGCACAACTATGTTTATTGCAGTATCATTTACCATAGCTAAAATATGGAACCAACCCAGATGCCCCTCAGTAGATGAATGGATCAAGAAAATGTGATTATACATATACATATATATATATATATATATATATATGAATTTCTATGCCTCCATCAGAAAGAATGACACTACCCCATTTGTTAGGAAATGGAAAGACTTGGAAAAAGTGAAGTAAGCCTAGCCCAAAGAAACATAGGTCCCATAGTTTCCCTTATTTGCAATAATGAGCTGTTGTTTTTTGTGGGTTTAATTTTTTAAGTTCTCTCTGTACACTCTGTATGATGTATAGCTGGCAAAAATCTCCACTTCTGTAGGCTGTCTTTTTGGTTTGTTGGATATAACCTTTGCATTGCAGAAACATTTCAGTTTGACTCAATCCCATCTATAAAGCCTTCCTTAGATTTTTCTGTGCTTCCAGACATGTACTCAGAAAGTTTCTGGTCTTCCATTGAGGTCTTTGGCCTACTTTGAATTAATGCCAATGCAAGGTGATAGACAAGGGTCCAGTTTCAGTTTTTCCAGGACCAAAGTAAAAATGGACCATAGACCATGAAGACAGGCTCAACATCTCTGGCTATAATGTAAATGCTAATAAAACAACACTGAGATTCCACCTCACCCCAGTTTGAAACAATGACAGATGCTGGGAGGATTTAACTAAAAGGGAACCCTATAATACACTGTTGGTGGGAATGTAAACTTGTTCAACCATACTGGAAAGGAGTATGGGGGTTCCTCAAAAATTTAACCATAGAACTAGCTACCCTATGATCCAGCAATTCCACTCCTGAGCATTTATACAAAAGATTACAAACCAGGATACAGTAGAGCCCCCAGTACAATGATAGTTAGAGTAGCACTACTCACCATAGTCAAGCAATGGAATCTGCCCAGATGCCCCTCAATAGATAATGTGGTATATATAGTAATTTTACTCATCCATTAGAAGGAATGATATTGTATCATTTGCAAAGAAATGGAAAGATTTAATTTTTCCAGTATACCACAAACAAGGCCACACTAAACTACTACTACAACCTTACTCATTGTAGCATTGTTCTCCATAGCTAAGATATGGAATCAATCCAGATGCCTCTCAGTGGACAAATGGATCAGAAAATGTGATAGATAGATAGATAGATAGATAGATAGATAGATAGATAGATAGATAGATAGATAGATAGATAGATAGATTGATTGATTGATTGATTGATAAATAGATAGATAGATAGATACAAAATGGAATTCCATGTCTCCATTAGAAAGGATGATATAAGGATATGGAAAGACCTGGAAAAAATTATATTAAACTAAGTAAGCCAGGCCCAAAGAAACATAGGTTGCATGCTTAGTGATTACAATGCATCTATAAATCTATAAGTTTATTGAAATGAACTCCAATAAGTGGAAAGAGCTTTTTTTGTTATTTTCCTTTTGGTTTGAGTGTTTGTGTGTGTGTGTGTGTGTGTGTGTGTGTGTGCGTGTTTTCCTCCTTTGTTGTGTTTTAGATTTCTGTACCTTTTGTATAATATGTAAGTTTATCTGATTTGGGGTGCAGAAGGAGAAGCACAGAAATGATGAGACAAAGTATGAAATAATGCAGCAGTGATACTCAGTAGACACGATGTTGAAAATGAACTATACATCTTGTGGAGCAGGAGGTTAGGAGGGAAAAAGTAGGAGAAAACGAGGGAAGAGGTGACACTGTTCAAAAAGAAATGTACTCGTTACCTGACTTATGTAGCTATAATCCTTCTGTATATCACTTTCACAATATAAAAAGGAAAAGAAATGGAAAGACCTGGAAAAGAAAGTATGCTAAGTAAAGTAAGTGAGACACACAAAGAGACAATGGATGCATGTCTTCCTTTATATGTGAAAACTGGAAGTAGCTGATAAACTTGAAAAGTATAGTAAAATTCTTGGGCTGGGAAGGTGGCTCAGTGGTAGAGTGCTTGCCTTGCATGCCTGAGGCCCTGGGTTCAATTCCTCAGTACCACATAAGCAAAAAGAAAAAAGCTGGAAGTGGCGCTATGGCTCAAGTGGTAGAGGGCTAGCCTTGAGCTGAAGAGCTGAGGGACAGCGCCCAGGCCCAGAGTTCAGTCCCCACGACTGGACCCAAAAAAAAAAAAAAGAAAGAAAAGTATAGTAAAATTCTATATTATTTGAAAACTAGAAGAAATACAGAATTCATTTAGTTGGTTAAACCAAAGTTAAGCATCAAACTTTCATTCTAGAAGATCTTGCTAACTTATTGCTAAACCTTTTCCTAAAACTTACTAGTGCATTTTACAGGATTTAACATAAAAATGCAGCTTCTTTTGTTCTTTAAGACTTGGGAATGCATCTGGCTTAGGATTTGAAGGTTTTCATAAATAGGTAATAGTCTTTGACAAGATTCTTGATAAGATAGTTTTGAAAGGTTGGTGCTGGACCTTTTACTCCTATGTTATGGAGCTGGGATCTTGTGAACTAGTTAGTCCCTCCATCTGTCTATCTAGTGCACACATTCTCTCCTGTGGAAGTCCATATTTTAAAGCAGAGAATTGCATTCCATGACTGCATGGAGTTTTTATTTTACCTCCCAGTAGAAGGTACTGTCCGTATGTGGGGAGCTCTGGAGATACCATTGACCTGCTTGATCTGCTGTGAGCAGAGGCAGTAAATCTGCTGACGCATTCAATTTGTCTCTCTCCTGGTCTGAAGAGACACTTAGTCAACAGAACAGAGCTCCAAGAGCATCCCTGCCGCACAGCTCATGCCCTTCAGAGCGGTGATACCTTTGTCCTCCGGGGTGCATTCGACTGCTTCAGGAAACTGATAGCTTGAGCGGTAAAAATAGAACATCGCCCAACCTGCACAGGAAGAGAATAGTCAAAACCAGTGCAGCGATTCAAATTCTCTATTTTACTTTTATTTATTAGCATATTTCCAGGAAATGTAAAACTCTGGAACATAATGGTTTAGTGTGACAGACTTTGGTTCCATTGGAACACAATCATGTTAGTGATAGACATTGATTTTGTTATCTGAGGTGTCTCTTTATCATTCTCCTGCACCTTCAAAACAGTGAAGAAGGATTTAAACAGCTTTTGGGTTTCTATTTGTAACCCATCACTTACTAGTGAGGTTAGGAAATATTTCAATTCTGCATTGGCAGCCAATCTTCCTCTCTCTCATTGACCCATTCATTGACAACTACTCTGAGGTGCTTCAGCGGTAGCAATCGGATACTCTAAGTAACAACTTGACTTCCTTCACCCAAGGGAAGTACTTCTGTGCTGTCATCTGTGTGTTGAAAAGTGAGTTGGGAACAAGTACTTTTCAGAATCATGAAAGACTATAGTTTTGTCCAGTCTTTTTATGTGACCAATGAAGACTTTATCAAATTAGAGTAAATTAGAGAAAAATTCTATATTATTTGAAAACTAGGAGAAGTATAGATTAATTTAGGTGTCTGGCTAAGTCAAAGTTAAGCAGAAAACTTTCATTCTAGAAGATAATTTTGCTAACTCATTGCTAAAACTTTTCCTAAAACTTCCCAGGACATTTTATACTTCACAGGATTTAATGTGAGAACATAGCTTCATTTCTTCTTTAAGAACTTGAGCAAAATTCTTGATAAGATTCTTGATAATAGGGGATAGCAGAGGTAATTCTTTTAGATTGTCTCAGAAATATTGAATGATCACAATACATTTTCAGTGACAGATTTCTATGAAAATATAGGAGTAATATATGTTAAATTTACTAGCTATAGTGGTCTATTCATATAGTTTAATATTACTTAAGGACCTACTATGATATAGTCACTGTAGCAGTCAGGCAAATACAGTTTTTGAAGACATAATTACTATGTTAAGAAATAGCAACAATTAAGAAATTACAATGTGCTGGTGGCATTCATCTGTAATCCTAGCTCCTAAGGAGGCTAAGAATAACCTGGGAAGAAAAGTCCATAAGACTATTTCTTTTCTTTTCTTTTCTCTTTTGCCAGCTGTGGGGCCTGAACTCTGGGCCTGGGCGCTTTCCTCAGCTCTTCAGCTCAAGGCTAGCACTCTACCACTTGGGCCACAGCACAACTTCTGGCTTTTTCTGCTTATGTGGTGCTGAGGAATCAAACTCAGAGCCTCATGAATGCAAGGCAAGCACTCTACCACTGAGCCACCTTCCCAGCACATAAGACTATTTCTAAAATGGTTAGCAAAAAGTAAGACTGGCCAGACAGTGGTGGTTTATTTCTACAATCCTAACTACTCAGATGGTAGTATCTGAGGATCATGATTCAGAGCCAGTCCCAGCAAGAGAGTCTGAGAGAGTCTCCAATAAACTACCAAGAAAAAGCCAGAAATGGAGATGTGGTTTGAATGGTAGAGTGAAAGCCTTGAGCAAACAAATCTTCAGGGAGTGTATACCCAGGCCCTCTGAGCTCAAGCCCCAGTACCAGCACAACAACAGAAAGTTAGATTAGAGGTGAGTGGTAGAGCAAACCAGAGAATAAGTTCAGACCCTAAAAAAGAAAGAGAAAGAAAAAAAATTAAAAGCAGTGGAAGGAGGTACACGTGCTCTTTAATATACATACGGTTCTAGGAAAAAGCTGATCCAGAAGCTGCTCTAGGTACAGCAAAGATCCTAGGGAATATTTGGAGATATTTTGCAGGTGGGAGTCAGATTCTTGGAAAATGAGGATGAATAATGTATGCAGAAATAAAAGTAACCATGTGTAACTATTATACTTCTAGGGAATGTGTTTTTTTAAATGAAAAGTAGTCGGTCTGCTATGATATTGTGAGGAGTTTAGGAAGGTTATATCTTATTTTTTCCCCAAATGGAAGCTAATAAGTGTATTTATACCCTACAAAGAGGAAGCTAACCCTTAAGATATTCTAGAGTTAGGCTGCAGTCTTCATTCACTGTCAGTTCTTTTTCTAAATGAAAAGTAAGGGAACACTTCACACTCTAGAAAAAGCATTCACTAGCAGAATTTGGAAGACTGCTCAGCAGAGAGTAAGATGAGAGGGGCAGAATATGAATTTGATATTCTCTGGAGTTGAAGAGCAGAAAGGGGAGAAGGACCTGACCAAGGATACTTTCAGTCCTTTTGCACTGAAGGATCTGCGTCAGGTTATTCGCTTCTGGGACCAAGAATCACATGAGTTGATAGGGCAAGAGGAAGACTGATGATTTGAGATGCCAGGAGAACCCAATAAAGGTCTCAGTTCAACAATGGAGGTAATTGGGGAAAAGGAACTGAGAAAGACAGGAGAGAAGGGAATTTGGTAAAGGAAAGAGTTTGGTGGATGTTAACATGTCTAGGTGTGGGAAGGATCAGATGTTATCTTCCAGTGTGCTGCCTTGGCAGTGTGTCTTGAACCCAAGTAGAAATGCTAGTAAATGGTAATGCTCAGGTGTTTGGATAAGAACATTCTCCCCCCCCCCCAACCCTGCTCTCTAGAAATCTCCTAAAATATGAAGAAAAATGAGTAGGGGAAAAGAATGTAACCTTTTTTTTTATTGTGAAAAAACCATACAGAGGGGCTACAATTACATGGGCAAGATAATGAGTACATTTCTTATCAAGCATTGTAGCCTCCTCCTTTGTCTCCCCTTCCCATCCCTTTCCATCTCCCAACAACCACTCCTCCCCAGGTCCCCCTACCCCCCCCCGCCGCCAAAGTTATAAGTTCGTTTTTCAACATAATGACTTGTATATCTCATTGTTGCAATGGGTCCAACTGTATCCCTATTTAAATGATTTGTTTTTCCCCTTCCCCTCCACAAATTATACCAACATCAAATACAGTGAGAGCAAGGGTTATACCATGGGGGGAGGTACATACAAAGCAACAAAGAAATCATCTTATAAATATGTTAGAAACAATCGCATGAAAGAAAAAAAAACACATTTGAATACTTATCTTGGGGTTCATTTCACCTAACATCAACTTATCTGACCTTTTCTGCTTGTCTCAGACATATACTAGTTATTGCAAATAAGGGAAACAATGGGATCAGCCTCTTCAGTAAATGGTGCTGGCAAAACTGGTTAACTACTTGTAGAAAACTAAAGCTAGATCCTTATATATCACCCTGCACCAGAATCAACTCCAAATGGATCAAAGACCTCCAAATCAAAGCAGACACTCTGAAAACATTACAGGATGGAATAGGAGAAACCCTAGGTCTCCTTGGCACAGGCCGAAATTTTCTTAATAGAGACCCGGAAACACAACAAATCAAAGAAAGGTTGGACAAATGGGATTGCATGAAGTTGCAGAGCTTCTAAATGGCAAAGGACATAGCTAGTAAGAACAATAGAAAGCCCATGGATTTAAAGAAGATCTTCACTGGCCACACAACGGACAAGGATCTCATATCTAAAATATACCTGGAACTCAAAAAATTAAATCCTCCAACAACAAATCCTCAAAGAAACAACTGCCCAATAAATAAGTGGGCTAAAGACTTAAAAAGAAACTTCTCTGAAGAGGAAAGAAGGATGGCCAATAGACACATGAAGAAATGCTCAACCTCCCTAGCCATAAAAGAAATGCAAATCAAAACAACATTGACATACCACCTCACCCCAGTTAGGATGGCTATAATCAAGAACTCTAATAACAACAGATGCTGGAGGGGATGTGGACAGAAGGGAACCTTACTACATTGTTGGTGGGAGTGTAAACTTGTTCAACCACTTTGGAAAGCAGTATGGAGGTTCCTCAAAAGACTCCACATAGAGCTCCCCTATGACCCAGCAATCCCACTTTTGGGCATTTACCTAAATGATCACAAACAAGGCCACACTAAAGCTACCAGCACAACTAGGTTTATTGCAGAATTAGTTACCATAGCTAAGATACGGAACCAACCCAGATGCTCCTCAGTAGATGAATGGATCAAGGAAATGTAGTTTATATACAATGGAATTCTATGCTTCTACCAGAAAGAATGACATTGCCCCATTTGTTAGGAAATGGAAAGACTTGGAAAAAATATATTAAGTGAAGTAAGCCAGGCCCAAAGAATGTAAACTTTAACTTGTGAGTTAGACTTTTTACTGTATATAGGAATCAACTGACTTCTCAGAACGTAGCATGTTTAGAGAATACTGAATTTGGATGCTACAAGTTTTAAAGGATGACGGAGGTCTCCTTGCATGAATCTAGGAGAATAATGGGATATAACTATTGGAGAAACTGAGATGAGGTTTCAATCGCTTTAGGAATTAGGGATGTGGAAAAATGAATATGCTTGTGCTACAAAGGACCACAGTGAACTCGGGTATTTGGAGGTCAGCCAGGATTCAGGGGAGATAGAGGAGAAAAGTATAGAGAAGTTGTCATGTGCTTCCATTTGGAATATTACAACCTGTGCTTTGGATTCCAAAGAGGATCATTATGAAAGCTATCTGGTGTCCTTTCAAGGTGATTCCTTAAGAAAGAGAAATACCAATGTACATGCCTATCTCTGGATCATGTGCCCAAGTAGGCATAGGTGATCTTCTTTGTGATTGCAGCATTTAATATGCTACTGAGAAAATTCTAAGATTTTAATAAATACCTGTGCTTTTAATAAATACCTGCATTGTCTGTGATCTACCATCCCTTGTGATTTAGATAATGCCATCTTTATGTTTGCTTCTTTTTATCTGTTCTTTCTCTCAAGGAACAAACATGAACGTAGCCTAGATATCAATAAAATCTGCATGATCCATTCATCCACTCATCTACTGAATGGATCAAGCAGATTTTAATGATATATAGAATAGTGAAACTATACTCTGGTCTTTTGAATTCTATGCTTCCATCAGAAAGAATGACACCACCCCACTTGTTAGGAAATGGAAAGACTTGGAAAAAGATCATATCAAATGAAGTTACTCTGTCCCAAAGAAATTTAGGTCCCATGGTTTCCCTTATTTGCAATAATTAGTATACATATAGGACAATCTTATCAGAGGAGTTGAAAAGCTCAAAAGCCATGTACAAATGACCATATAAGATGATGCTAAGTGAAATGAACCCCAAGATATAGATGTAAGAGGTCTTTCTTTATTGTTATTGTTTTAAATGCACCATGTGATTTAATTTGTTGTTGTTGTTTCCTTTGTATGTTCTTTCTCCTATGGCATATACTCTGTTGCCATTGTACTTGATTTTGATACCCTGCATCTGTATATAAATATAACAAAATGCTGAAGCAAGGACACAGGATGACCCATTGAAACAAGGATACCCAAAGAACAGTATATTGGAAATGAACTTTACAACTTCAGATGTGTGTGTGTGGGGGGGGGGGATTGGGATAGGGAGGGGAGGAGTGTGAAAGGTGGAGGAAGGAAGGGATAGTGGGACAACAACAAGGAAGGGAAGGGGTAACAATGATCAACACGTAATGTACTCACTGCCTTACCCATGTAACTGTAACCCCTATTTGCAGTATCTTAACAATAAAATAACATTTTAAAGATCTGCTTGAAATCTCCTTAAATAATCAAAATACCACTAGGAAACAAGGCACTATTTCCCCCACTTGAAAATGGTAGTCATTTTCCTATCTTATGACAACTTTACATGTCCTGTTTTTTATCGGGATGAAACTTAAGGATTTTTTTTTATTTTAGCGGAAAGAAAAATCTGTCATATTAAAGTCTTTAATGTGACACCCAACAGTCATCCAAGGCTCACAGTGAGATCTCATCTATGTTGTTCTATTCTTCTAATCGATCCCTTCTGCTTTAGTGCTGATGGACAGAATTCAAAGTTACCCTAATTGTGTTGTAACAGTAGCTCTTAAAAACTTGCCTAAACAAGCACAAGAAACCTCAAAGTCATTACAACCATCAGTGAATGTCCTAATAAATTCTACAGTTGTATGGGAGACATTTTTCAGGTTGACAATTTGATATGGTGACCAAAATGCAGATTAATTCATCTTTTGCTTCATTTTTCATCACATAAATATAAAAAACATTGTTCTATCTTCTCTTTTCTCCAAAACTTGACTTTCTAAAGAGTAACAATTATATTAATTTTATATAAGTTGCTATCTAAATATTAGCTGTTCTTAGATGAACATCCATTCTCTTAGAAACAAACATTGAGATCAGATAATTTTGTACTCCTTACAATACATAAGGATTATACTAGACCTGTGCCAAAATATTGAGAAAAAAATAAATTTGGATATAAAAAATCAAATTTGTCTAAGACATACCATCCATTTGTTTATAAAGCTGTACAGGCCTATTCAGCAAATATTTCAATCAAATTTTTTAGTTAGCACAAACAATTCTGAGACTATGATATTCATACATATATATTATCTACATACACACATATATTGAGAAGTGACAATACTGATCTTGACAAGATTTGTTTTTTTAGATTGCTGCATTTTCTTATTTTACTAAATTATGTTCTAGCATACTATTTATTCACTAGAACTTGTCAGGATGCTTTATGCAAATAAGTGCTTGCTTCTTATGTATCAGCAAGTGAGAACTCCAAAC
This sequence comes from Dipodomys ordii, assembly GCF_000151885.1. Taxonomy (NCBI): domain Eukaryota; kingdom Metazoa; phylum Chordata; class Mammalia; order Rodentia; family Heteromyidae; genus Dipodomys; species Dipodomys ordii. The sequence continues at coordinate 2,868,747 of NW_012267286.1, forward strand.
TGTCTGTGTTAACTTCCTGATTAAATTTAACCCTATCAGAACAAGATAAGACAATAACTCTCTTCCAAAATCATATCAAGCTGTGTTTTACAGGCTTCTACAGAAACCTATTGCTATAGTTATAACAAAATTACATGGTATGACTACTGTGGTGAAACTTGTAAATTAGAATCCATGCTTTTTTTTGACAAAAAGCATGTTAAACAAATCTATTGGCTTCATGAAAAATAACCACATAGAAAGCATTCCTTTTAATATGAAGTTATGAATGCTTATAAAGTCAAGGAAAGTTTGAAGTACACAAGAAGTTAGCCAGTGTATCTTTAAAACATATACTGTCAGCAGTAATTTTTATAGAGTCTAGTGTAATTAAAGGAACAGTTCAAAATTGTATGCAGGATCTGAGTTCACATGCACTAAACAGTTGGGAAAATGACATTACTTTTTGCAGTCTGCATTACCTCACCTGAAATATGCATATAATATTGCCTATCTTTAATTATCTTTAGTTTCATTCTTCTTTCCTACTTCCTCTGTGTGTGTGTGTCTGTGTGCATGCACGTATGCTTTAAGTATCCAATAATAAAAATAAATTTGACAAAGAAAATATTTGCAGCAAGTAGAAAAGTGTCCCCAAAGATGACTTTGTCCTAACTCTTCAATCTGTGAATGTATTTACATTACTTGGGAAAGTGTTTGTGAATAAAAGACCTCTAAATGGGAAGATTATTTTAGAATATAAGAGTGGAATAGAGGTAATTATAAATATCCTTGAAAGTTATGGAAAGAGACAGAAGAAGACAATCAAAGAAAAATTTGATAGTGGAAGGAAGTGATGTACCCTGACAAGGACTTTCCATGGCTGGCTTTGAGGACAGAGGATGGGTTCCGGTGAAACCTGTATATCTCTGACTTCAGAATTATATACTTGGCAGATTACATGTGTTTGTGTGTGTTAACTCACATCAATATATCTTTTGAAGATCTGCTGCATCAGTAATAGGAAACTATTATCTTGAGACATCAAGATTATCTGTGAAACCCTAAAAGCCAAACAGTGTTGGGGAGAGATTCATAGCCTTCCTTCATAGATCAAGGTTATATTAAAATTTAGACTATTATATTCTAATAATCAACCTGCTAACATGCTTTCAATGTATCTTTTCTATTTAATATTGTACTCATTCTCTGTTCAATTGTTTCTTTATTTTATTGAAATTTAGTAGTATATGCAGTGGTGTTGAGACAGTATTACAGGGAAAGCTGAAATTTTAAGCACATACAAATGGAACAAGAGGTCATTCGGTTCAGACTTCTAAGGACAGTGAGTAGTACATCTAAGTAACACATGGAAAAGAAGATTATTTCAGGTTTGAGTTTAGCGAATATCAGCTGTGGAATTTGGCATCAAATATAATAATTAAAATTGCAATGACTGTCATTAGTTGTATCTAGTATGTTTAGCTGAGGATATACGTTATTAAACACGCTATAAGTTACTACATGTTTTTTACTTAGAAGACATAGTAATTTCAAAATAACAGAGCATAAATTGGGACTGTAAACATGATACACACATAACAGCACTGCGATCTCTTGACTAATTAGGATTACAGCTGTGAGTTGTCAGTACCCAAGCAGATTTATTTTTTGATAGGGTTCATTCCTGTTTCCTTGAGAACAAATGATGTACCAGTCCCTGGGGTTGATCCTCAGCAGAAAAAAAATCCACACCTTAAACCAGTAAATTGTTTGAGTTTGGGTAGGGTTAAAGTTAGAAGGAAAGAGGCTATTAGAACACTATAGTCATATAGTGATTAGACTATGAAGTTAAAAAGAAGGATGGATGGGGAGAAGTGTTTTCTTTGTGGTTATATTGTGTTAGTGAAATCAGCAGTACTCAAATGTAGAGTGATAAGGACAGAAGAAATGATACCAGGTATTTTGACATTTTCAACAGAAAGATGGAGTGACCTAAATATTGATGCAGAAAACTGCAAACTGCAAAAGAAAAACATGACTGGGGGGGGGGGATATTAGGAAGTAAATGTCGCTATGGTAGTTTGAGATGCTTAGTGACCATTTGAAGAGAGAAGTCCAGGGGCAGATTGTCCAATAGTCACGGGATTACTTTAAGATAGATTTGAGAGCCATCTGCCCATAGGTATTTTTCTTTGCTTGTGTTTGTGTTTGTGGTATGTGTGTGTGTGTGTGTGTGTTTTGTTTTTCTTTTTGTTTTTGTCTGTCATGGTGATAGGCACAGTTCCTGAGCTTTTCTGCTCAAGGATAGCACTCTACTCTTTGAGACACAGCTCCATTTCTGGTTTTCTGGTGGTTAATTGGAGAAGATTAGGAGTGACATGGCCTTTTCTACACCTGGCTGGCTTTGAACCACAATCATCAGATCTCAGCCTCCTGGAGTAGCTGGGATTATGGGGGTGAGCCACCAATGCCCCGCCATAGATGGTATTTTGAACCAGAAAAATGAGTCAGATTCCACACAGATGGGTGAAAATATTGAAAGAAGCTCTCAGCATTAAAATGCTTGACACAGATGGAGAAACAAGAAAAGGGACTGGCAAAAATTCAGAAAATGTGGTCATCTTGACCACAAGTGTTGAAAAGAGGAGAGAGAGAGGTCCAGTTGACAGACTAAGAAATGTGAACACGGAGCAATCACTGTAAGATTTAACGATGTGGAGGATATTGTGACTTTGATAAGAATAGCTGTCATGGAGCATTGGTGACACAAAGTTGAAGCGTGCTCAGGAGAGAATAAAAGGACATTCAGAGACACAGGGAGTAGGGAGAAATGTATCAAGAAGCTGTTTTTTGATGATTAGGAGAAAAATGATACAGGAACTGGAAGGTAAAGAACTAAGGGGGGGCGGTTTCAAGATGGAACAAATAAGATGTTTGTTCACTGAAGTTATGTCTTAGAGAAGGAAATATCTATGTTAATGGCTGGAGCAATAATCTTAACTAAGAGATAGGAGTCTGAGCTACCTTAAGGTAGATGGATGGAGAGTTCTTTAACAGAATCAGGGTTTGTTGTTGCTGTTATTGTTGTTGTTTGTTTATGTGCAAGTACTGGGTGTTGAACTCAGGGCCTAGGTGCTATTTCTCTGCCTTTTTATTCAAGGCTGATGCTTGACCATTTGAGCTACACATCTACTTCTGAATTGTGCTGGTTAACTGGAGGTAAGAGTCTCACAGATTTTCCTGCTCAAGCTGGCTTTGAGCTGTGACCCTGGTATGGTATTCTTGACAAACTAGGGTTTAGGAACCTACAGTGGTACAAGTTGGTGGGAGTGTATTCAGGTGGCTGTGGTTTCCTTAGTGAAGTTGATATTCATCTAGCATAACACGTAAGTAGGAAAACAGAGATTTAAAATAGGCCTGCCCACTAAAATTCGCACTTACCTTGATAATTTATGTTTAATAATTCCAGTGCCACTAAACAGCAAAGGAGATTCATCTGTGAGGATGATATGTAAATGCTCTTGTGCACTGCCAAAAAGGGAGTGAGTCCTGTTATTAAAGAAGAAAGGCAACTCTAGTACATTGTCCTCAGGAGACTAGGTGTGTATCAGCCAATCTTCTGGCCACAGTATGGATTCTCCATTGAGATGCTAATTAAGTGCCTGCCAGGAAGAATTATTTGCCCTTCCTCTCTCTTACCTCTTTTCCCCCACGTATCAGAAGTGTAGTCACTAGCTGTAGAATTGAGATTTACAGGAAAGATATTTCTGGGGAGATCTCTGACACTTGCAAGTAATATTTAAGTTCTCTTTTGGTAGAAATCTCTTCTCTAAGCATCATTAAAACTTGACATTTGTACTTAAAATGACCTGAATGAATCAGCTAGGAGGCAGTTTAATTTAGATGACAGTCTGGTGTTTGTCTAGTTTTCAGAGATCTGGAAGCCTTTGTTTTCATGGGCTGCAAAACTGTAAACCTAAATACTAAATAACAAGAATTGGTGAGTAGTTTCTGTGTTTTAGGAGTATAATGTATGTTACCTATGAGCAAAAGTCATCTGTTAATTTGATCTTAGTTTTATAACTGCCTACTTATGTGCCTATGGGAAAACAGGAAGGGGTATAAATTTTCATATTTACTGAGTGGTCCTTTTTGTTTTTGTGTTTGTTTATAAAGGATTTGCCTATACTTCAAGTGTGTTCATATTTATATCACTTTCATTCTCTTAACACACATCTATTATGGGTCTAGGAGCAAAATTCACAAGAAAAACTATAACTAACCTGAGTTATGGTAGGGGATGGGACCATAAATTGACTTACCAAGCTGTATAGGTCTGTTTATCTATAATTTAGGTGACAAATTGAGAAACATATATGCTATCCTTACCTTATATACAAATAATCTACAGTGGATACTAAAAGTATGTGTAAAATTAATAGATAATGATATTAGTAATACCATAATTGTTTTTTTTTATTTTTTGTTGGTTGTGAGGCTTGAACTCAGGGCTTGGGTACTAAAGTTGTTCAAGGCTAGCTCTCTACCACTTTTGGCCACAGCTCTGCTTCCCTTTTTCTAGTGCTTAATCAGAGATAAGAGTTTCATGGGGATTGTCCTGCCTGGGATAGCTTTGAACCAAGATCCTCAGATCTTAGCCTCCTGAGTTGTTAGGACTACAGGCATGAGCCATTGGCATCTGACTTATATTCATGATTGAATCTAAAGCTTTATTTTTTTTTTCTCTCATCAGAACTTTCATCCCATTTTCAGAGGACAACTGAAATGTATCTTCTGACCAAAGAGACAGAAACGGAAGTCATGCTTAGGTGATGAATTACCAAAGAAAGGATCTTTAATTTCTTTTGACCTGAAAACTTATTGAAGGGCTCACCACCAACTTGTGGCTGTACAGAAGTTACCTTGCCTATCTTAAAGCTCCATTTTGGGATAGAGAGCATCTTACAGCCCTGGGCATTCTCCCGTGTCCTCCTTGACCCATGGAAGAACTGTGACAGAAGTGTTGGTGCTTTGGCTCCAAGGTTCTGTTTCCCTCTGCATCACTTAGGGGTGTTTTGGGAGCCAGATTAAAAAAATGCCCAGTGCTCACAGGTTCAGTAAACGAAAGGATAGCCTCAAAGTTACATTGAAAGACTTTTTGCCAATGGTTTGTGGAACCATTAGTTATTAAAAATCACTGAGTGGGGTATTGTGGTTTGAACTCAGGACCTTTTACTTGCCCAAGCAGTCACTTGCACTACCCACTCATGCCTCTAATCCTGAAAGTGACTTTATGGTTTGAATAGCAGAGGGAAATGTGCCTGATAACATCTTACGTGTGGGTGGCAGGCATTTTTCTTTTATGTCAGACTACATCCACATCTGGATAAGCTAAGTTCATCTCTGGAGTGTGTAAAGTAGGGGCAAAAGAAAGAAAAGGCACCACCTGCATTGCTGCCTTACAGGAAGGAATGAGAACACCGTGCTGGGGAAAGTGAACAGTCTGTTTCTATTGTACTCTCCGCTAGCTGCCCCTGTAGTTTTAGGCCTGTGTGGAAAACGACTTGTCTCTCTTGTAGGAAAACTAACAATGCATTTCCTACAAAATTACAAAGAGTGGGTGAGGGTATGGATAGGAAGGAAGGAATGAGAATTTAAAAAAGGGTGACATGGATCAAGAGGCATTGTGTTCAAGAACTGCTTTGTTCAATGACAACTCCTTTGTACAATTACCTAAAGATACTTTAACAAATATTTAACTAAAAAAAACAATGTGAGAACTCTGACCAACTTGAGCTTGAAAACCATGTCTTAGTAGCAATTTTGAGTTTAAAAACCTGCCTCATCACAGATTCTACTTCAGGTGAAGGAATTTGGGACTAAATCTATATATTTAATTAACAGCACATTGAATATATATATATATATATTTTTTTTGGGTCCGGTCATAGGGCCTGAACTCTGGACCTGGGCGCTGTCCCTCAGCTCTTCAGCTCAAGGCTAGCACTCTACCACTTGAGCCACAGCGCCACTTCCAGCTTTTTTCTTT
>NW_012267286.1:2874827-2905227 GCF_000151885.1 Dipodomys ordii
TGCTTATGTGGTGCTGAGGAATCGAACCCAGGGCCTTGAGCATGCAAGGCAAGTGCTCTACAACTGAGCCACCTTCCCAGCCCCACATTGAATATTTGTTAGTGATCATTGTCCTCTTCTTTTTCTATTTTTTATTTGTTTTTGTTTTTAGTACTGAGGTTTGAATTCAAAGACTTATACTTGCTAGGCAAGTATCTACCTACCAGTGTCAACCAATATCATTGTCTGTTAAATACATAAGCTCATGCAAATAATCAACTGATATTAATTGATGCCTGAGTGTTTGATGCTGGTGATTTCATTTACATATTTATTTTTAATGGCCATATTATATGTCTAAGATTAGCCTTATAATTCTTCATTCTCCTATTGGTTTAGGGTAATATCAAGAATAATTTAAATGAAATCAAAATGAGGTTATCTGGTGTCTAACCCAGTAAATTCCTCAGACACCCACAGTAGATAGCATTCATAACTGAGCCTAAGTAAATGGTGACATTTATAAAGCAATGAATATTTTACTGCTATTAATTATACACTGCTACAAAGCTGTGTTTTCTAGCATACACTGATTTTTATAGCACTTCTCCATGACTTCTTTTTGTTAGAAACTAGCTTTCATAAGTTCTAAATTTAAAACAGTGATAAAGAGGCTCTTCCTTTCAATACATTTTTTTTGACTCAGAAGAAAAGGACATTGCACCCTACACTAAATTCCAAACCAAGGAAAAATTTTGCAGTTTGACAGATACTCCATTATTTTTAAGGAACAGCATGTATCACATTAGAAGAAAGTGAAAAAAATTCCTTTTTTCCCCCATTAAGATAACTCGGGGACAGAGACAGTATTTTTCAAGCTCTAACCTTTCATATTTATGTCATTTTCTTACTTTTGTCTTTACCTTAACTACAAAATATAAATGGAATTGTTAAAATAGAATTATACTTAATTCAATAGAAAAAGAGTGAATCAAGATTAGGGTGAGTTATATGCATTTGTGACCTGGATATTCTGTGTGTTCTGTCAGTATAGGTCTGATTATCTCCTCTGAGTCAGGTCTTAATGATTTGATGTTTCCCAGATCATTGACTAAATCAGAATATTTTATTTTATTTTGTATTAAAGTACATTGCTTATATAGGGTGTGTGTGTGTGTGTGTGTGTGTGTGTGTGTGTGTGTGTGTGTTATGGTAACATTTCCATGTATTCTCATCAATATCATCTCCTCTATAATCCTCCCGTACCCCCTCACCCTGCCTAAAACAAATTTTAACTTATTTCATGGTTCTGTTTTCATAAATGCAAACAATCTATTTTGACCACATTCAACCTCTTTCATCTTCCTTTTTAGCCCAGACTCCTCCCTGTAGATCCTGCCCTCCAACAAAGCTTGTTTCTCTTCATCCCTAAAGTTCCTCATGATCAACAACTTTCATAGCTTTTTCATGCTGTTGCTTTTATAGCAGGATTATTTCTTAAACTAGATCCTACAGGAAACATTGGAAAGCTGGGATTGGGTTCAGTAAACAAAGGACTTGGAGGAGGTGAGCTGAAGGTTTAGTCAAGAGAGACAATCTGTCACTACTAAGTATAACAAGGGTGTTTCTAGATGAGAAAGCCAGGATTTACACTCCCCATGCTAATTTCAGTTTTTCCTTTCAACTGTCTTAAGAGATCTGGTATTGCAAGAAGATTTATGTTAAAATCAACAAAGTATTTTGAATCTGACCTGACTTGTAGGAAAAGAGGCCATGTGAATTGGTTCAAGTATAATCATGTATTATGTTTTTTGATCTTGAATTAACTTTAAATACCATCTTTAAAGACTGTTAATATACAACACACAGTACCAAGGTGGATTTATAACCTATGTTCTTGTGTATCATGAAAAGCCGATTCCTGAGCAATAATACGGCATTGTGAACACCCCCGGAGCTACATGAAAGCTACAGTGTACTAAGTTCTTTCAAAAACATTCCTAAGAAGAACAATGTAAATTATGTGCAGCTTTCTCAGGCCATAGAATAATTGTTGGAGCCTTTGTTGATACTTTAAAAGAATGACCCCAGTCATGAAACAGCCATGAAATCAAGTTTATGTCTATGCTTTTATATAATGAACTCGGAGTGGTTCTGTATAACAGGAAAACACTCAAGTCTCTTTTGCAAGAGTAAATATTGGAATATCAACAAGAGAAAAGAACACATGGAAAAGCAATAAAGCAGAAAAAGCTAGTGATGTGTGTGTAGGCAGAACTAGAGAAGATAAGAAATGGCTGAAAAATAACTCATCAGAAAACAAAAAGTCATGGCTCCAAAATAGAAAATAGCTAAAAATCAGTAGAAGAACAAAGAAAACAAAAGAAGAATTACTGACAATTTTTCCCTAAAGAGAAGGGATTGTGAACATTCCCTAGATGAACAGGAAAAGAAGTTAGTGACTTGTTCCTCACAAGAGAATGACATTTGCCAAGTAGAATTCCATGTGGCATACTTTTTGCACAAAAGTTTCTGATAGGCAGAATTCTGAGATGCCTTTCCACTCTCCCTGGTGGTATGCATGCCTCCCCTCCCCACCCTAATTTCCTCCCTCAGGTAGGGCTTAGAATGTGATCAGAAGGCCTACTCTGTGATAAGGTTACATTAGCAAAGAATCAATGATGGCAGAAAGAAAATAATGTTGACCCAGTGTCTGCTCTTAATGGTTTTTTCACTATTAATTCATTTATTTATTAATTCATTTTTTATGAGATTGAATATAGAACCCAGTGCCTCACACATGTCAGGCAAGCGCTCTACCACTGAGCAACACCTAAGGCCCCTAAACTACCTTGAAGCCACACAGAAGCTACTGCTATTTTACTTTTATTTTTATTATCTGTAAGTAGTTATACAAAGGAATTTCAATCCAACAAATCAGTTTATAAGTACAATGACTCTTAATCACTCCTTTTCTCCCTCATCCTTTCCAACTCCACTGATACCCTCAAGTTATATGTTATTGTTATATTCTTAATTTATTATTGTTAAGTAGTTGTAAAAAAGGGGGGAGGGGTTTAAGCTAAGGAAAGATACAAGACAATCCCAGTGATTGAGGCAACTCACACTTTATGCTAAGTTCTTGATCTGTGTGGGGAAAATCTGTACAGTGACAATGTTGAGAACAAAACAGCCACAGGTAAAGAGAAAAGGAGTGGAAATCTTAGAAAGAAACATGCTAAAAATCAGAATTTAGAATCCTAAATTGTTTATAAATGCCATATCATAAATTATCTGGTAACCCCCCCAAAAGCATGCTCCCCAGTGGTACAAAAGAGAATTAACTTGAGATGTGAACTGCTGTTCAAAGCAGAGTTTATGGTAGAACGCTAATCATAAATATGGCTGACACGAATAACAGAGTTTTTAAATACATCTGTGAGCATTACAGGGACATAAAAGACAATTCTGCAACCACAAGGAGATTTGGACTGTCCCTTTAAAACAATTGAAAGAGTACCTAGACAGATGATTTGAACAACATCATTGATTACCCAAATCTATGTATTAGTGCCTATTGCTTTGGTACAAATTACCCACCAATTTAAAGGCTTAAAACATCAGATTTTCCCCCTTACGGTTCTGGATGTTAAGATGCCCCCTATATGAATTTTATTACATTTAAAGTTAAAGAATTAGCAGGGGTCTATAACAAGCTAGATCTTTAATCTCTTCTACCAGATAATCATGAGACCTCCCCATATGAAGCTATTGATGAGCTGTTCTAAGCCACAGGCACGAATATAATAGAAGCAAAGTATCTGAAAGGACTTAATTTATTCTGTTAACCAGTGCCATTGGGCATTTTGAGGTCATCTATTACCACTTCCATTTTACTATGGGACCATACATCCTGCTATGAGATCACATGCCTGTCTAGGTAGTTCTAACAGAACGTGTTTATCATAGAATTTCCTGGGGCCATCATCTTTGATGTGTGATGATTAAACAGGCTGTTTTTAATAGAACTAAATATAATGTGTTCAGATGTGCTAATCTGAGATAGAAGCCACAGGCTTATCTAGAGGGAAGGAATTGCACTTATCTTTCCTAAAATTACTGACTGCCTCTATGGAACGTAACTCTGTATTATGCAATCTACCTAGTCATCTTGCTCAAGAGGTCACTGGCTTAAGCACAGCTTTTGCCTGCCCTGAACCACTTCTTTTGACCCATTCACAGCTACACGTCTCAGAAACCTAATCTTAGAAATTCAAGGAGACATAGTGCTTATACATATGTGTGTATACATATATACACATATATACATGTACATATATGTATACATATATGTATACATATATACACATATATGTACATGTATATATGTGTGTGTGTGTATATATATATATATACATGCACACACATAGTTTTTTCTTAATGATACAGATGTGGGTTGAAAATGTGTCTGCTATTTTGAAGGCAGAATCAGATCCCTGAATTCTGACAGTCTTTGCCAATGTCCCATGACAGAGCTATCTGTCTTTTACAGTTCTCTGCATTACTCACATTTCACTTCACTTGTCATCGAATCTGCTGATTTCAGTAAAATTAATATTTCTTTGTTTTTCATTTTTTTCTATTCTTTTGTTGTTGTTGTTGTTGGTACTAAAGCCTGAACTCAGGGCCTCACATGCTCACTTGAATTTTTGCTTCAGCCTGGTGTTTTTGGAGGTCTCCCTCTACATCCAGCTTTTGACGGGTTCATTGGAGATAAGAGTCTCACAGATTTTTCTTTCTTTGGCCGGCTTGGAACCCTGATCTTCAGATCTTAGCTTCCTGATTTAGCTAGGATTACAGGCATGAGCCACCTGTGCCCAGTCAAATAATCATTTCTTTTGGCAGGAAATTTCTATGTAATCTTGTCACAGGGCCTCAAATCACCATATGCTTTCTTTCATACCACTTATCACACTTCAAAATATGTATTTTTTGGCTGTTAATGTGTCTCTGATTCACTATAGCAGTTGGAATTTTTCTCTTTTAATTGTCCAGCATGTATGTTAGATTAATCAGAGAGTTTTATATGAACTGTAGAGAGAATAACTTTTGTCTTATTTGAATTTCCATATTACAATAAATATCTTAGATCATGATAAAAGATCTTTAATATAGACTGGTTTAATTTAGTTAATTTACTTAGTGACAAAACAAGATTGTTGTGATTAAGATTATGAGTGAATTTTTAAAAATCTCAATCTGTTGTCATTTTTTCCTGGACAAAATTCTGTCAAATAAATGAGAAGGTGGAAATGAATTCTGTTCTTAGAATTACCAGCGAAAGGAACTAAAGGCTAAACCTAGTCCACTGGCATTATATCGCCCTCTTGTGGAAAAAGATTATTTTAAATGAAAATAAATCATCCAGGGAAGAAGATTGCTTAGCATCAATTGGGAATAAGACATTTAATTTGGACAGGATCTCAGTTTTAGAGAAAGTCAGAACTCTTCTGAAAATGTATGTGATCAATTTTATCCAAAAGCTGTCGTTCTGTTCTGAGATATTTTACTCTGAGATAAACTTTTGCCTTTTTGTTCCCCTAACAGGAAAAATTAACACTATCTATCTATCTATCTATTGATCTATCTATTATCTATTTACTTGCCTATCTATATAGCTATTGCTTCTTCTGATTCTGAACCACTTTCAGACCATATTAACTTCTTAAAATATGAGCATGTGCTTCTTCAAATGTGGGCATCATAATTGTTTGGAGAGAAAGAGTTTATGAAAACATAAAACTAAAGCCACCTTACTAGTATAAATCACCTTCCCTTCCTTCCTTCCTTTTCTTCCTTCCTTCTTTCCTTCCCTCCGCCGTCCTCCTTCCTTCTCTTGCTATCTCTTTCTTTTAGCATCACTTAGTTGTACAAGGGTTTTTTTTTTAACATATCCATCATCTTTTGAAAAAACCCAGTTTGATTCCAACCTCATTAGTATGCTGCTGCTCAACCTTCTCCTGGAACTTACCCTTCAGTTACACTGGTGAAGCGTAATCTGTCTATCATGAACCTTTTCCAAATTTCCCTTTACCTGGAGTCCTTGTTTCTCTCAATTTGTACTTTACTCACTAATTAGTTGATAACTACACTTTACCTGGAGTCCTTGTTTCTCTCAATTTGTACTTTACTCACTAATTAGTTGATAACTACACACAGTCTTTTTCTTTATTATCAGAAAAGAGAACTCATTCAAATCTTTCTAGATTATATTCATCTAAACCTCACCCATTTTACAATCTTAGAAGGAAATCAATGAAATAGCTCCAAAGAATCTCAGAGCATTTAGGATCACAGTTTGAAAACCAAAGATACAAACATGTTTTAGACTGAACAATAAATGTGATTTGTATGGATTAAAAATTATATATATATATATAGTCTGTGTGTGTGTGTGTGTGTGTGTGTGTGTGTGTGTGTGTGTGTGTGTGTGTTTGTGCTGAAGCTTGAACTCAGGGCCTCCAAGCTCTAGCTTAGTTCTATCTTTCAAGGCTGATTGCTCTATCACTTGAGCCACAATTCCACTTCTGGCTTTTTGCTGCTTAATTAGACATAAGACTCTTAGGGATTTCTCGGCCTGGGCTGGCTTTAAACCTTTATCCTCATTTATCAGCCTTGTGAGTAGCTGGGATTGCAGGCCTGAGCTACCCAAGCTCAGGTTAACACCTTTTCTATCTGAGGTTAACACCTTTTCTATCTGTGTTATTGTCTCATTCCTAACAAACCAATGCAGAATTAATTAAATCATCTTAGAACTGTTACTAAAATGTAATAAGTTAACTTGTATTTTGTCATACACTCAAACATCCTGAGGGATGATTTGTTTTTTCAACATCTTGTTTCCAACATCACTTGCAAAATGTTCCATGTGGGAGATTCTTCTAGATCAGGTGTATAACGCTGCTGTGGAAGATACAACTGAAGCAGTGCACAATTTAAAAAAAAGAAATATTCTTTCTTTATTCTGTATTTTGATTATTATTTGTACCAATCTTTCATTCCTTTTTGTTTTTATGATAATGCTGATATTTGAACTAAGGGCTTTGTGCTCCCTAGACTGGTACTTTTGCTGGTTAACTGGAGACAGAATCCAGCAAACTTCTATTTTTTAAGGAATATAATAATGATTGAAACTGTATGCTTTATGAGGAAGAAGTTATAAAAGGTAATAGAAAATATTTTTCATGTTCAATGTGAAGAAGCCTATTTATAGCTGTCAGTTAATCATATCCCTGCTATCATCCATTCTCATAAGCATCCATCTAAAAAAATCATTTGAAAAAGTTGTATGAAAAAAAAAAAGTGAGCACACAGAACCATTCATCATCTGGGACCACATTCTAGAGGGTAACTAACAATCACCCAAATTCTTAATGAGTCTTCCTTTAGCAAACTTTTCTGTTCAGGCTGGCCTTACCCAATGGGTCCCCCAAATCCAGCATCCTGAGTAGTTAGAATTACAGTTGGGAGCCCGGGGTCCTAGCTACTCTTCTATTTTTAGCTAGTCTTGCCAGTAATTTATCAGTTATGTCACTACAAAGACTTGATGTTAGAAAGAAATGCACTGTCTACTTTCTATAGTTCAACATAAGGAAACTATTGAAGTCTAAAGATGAATTTGTTGCTCCATTGCCCAACTCAAGCTTATTACTAATCATAATTTTATTATACATATAATATTAGCAACCATTAGCATTTAATGGTTATTATTCTTCATGAAAATTTAGAAATATGTTTATTAGTCACAGAGATAAAAGCAAAGACCAAAGGGCTATTGTGGAATGTAAATTTTCAGCATTCTATACTTAGTTCTTTTTTTAATTTTTAATATGTTTTTATTGTAAAAATACTCTACAGAGGGGTTACAGTTACATGGATACATGAGCAAGGTAACAGTACATTTCCTGTCAGGCATTGTTACCTCCTCCTTTGTTTTTCCCCTACCATCACTTCCTTCCCACCTCCACAACTACACTTTCCCCCCTCACCTAAATTGTAAAGTTCATTTTTCAACATAGTGTCTTATACATCTCATTCTTACAATGGGTCAACTTGTATCCCTATTTAAGCATTTTGTTTTTTCCCTTCACCTCCCCAAATTAGAGAAGCATACATACAAGATGCAGGGCACCGACCTCAAATACAGTGAAAACAGGGATTATACCATGGGGAAGGAATATACAAAGAAACAAAGAGATCACATGGTACATTGTAAATCTGTTAGAAACAATAGCAAATAAGAAAAAAAACCAATTGTGTCCTTACCTTGGAGTTCATTTTTCTTAACATCATCTCATATGGTCATATGTACATAGCTTTTGACCTTTTCTGCTTGTCCCAGACATATACTAGTTGTTGCAAATAAGGGAAACCAGGGGACCGATACTTACTTCTTACTTCAATACTTTTCTACTTGCTTTTATATTTTCAGCATTCCATACTTACTTCTTCTAATTCTATTGCTGTTACTGTTATTTATTTTTTTATTTTATTTTATTTTTTTTCGGTCCGGTCATGGGGTCTGAACTCTGGGCCTGGGCGCTGTCCCTCAGCTCTTCAGCTCAGGGTTAGCGCTCTACCACTTGAGCCACAACGCCACTTCCGGCTTTTTTTCCTTTTTGCTTATGTGGTGCTGAGGAATCGAACCCAGGGCCTCATACATACAAGGCAAGAGCTCTACCACTGAGCCACCTTCCCAGCCCCTGTTATTTATTTTTATAGGAGCTAGAATGCTAATATAATCAACAGAAGAAATTATAAAAACTATAACTCAAGCTCACAGATTCTCTATTTCAAAGAACATGAGGGGATAAACAAGAATCTGCACATGTCAAAAAATAAACTTTACAACTTTGGTGGTGGGGGGGAGGACTGGATTGGGGGGAGAATATGGGAAGGGATGGGAAGGGGAAACAAAGAGGAGGCAACAGTGCTTGATAAGAAATGTACTGGTTATCTTGCCCATGTAATTGTAACTCCTCTGTATGGTATTCTCACAATAAAATATTTTTTAAAAAAAGAATCTGCACAAAAGTAGACTTGTAAAGATGTTGGGTTGGGATGTGCTCTCACCTTTAAAGAAGATTAGTGGAAAAAATTAATGAATGTACTTCCAAATTCTACTTTCACATGCATTGCAAATACATGGCTTTTCATGTACTTTCAGCAGATATAATTGTAACACAAATTTATTCAACTGTCTTTACCTTTACAATCAAGTACGTTTACTGTGCCATAAACTTCAAAAACTATACCTGATTGCCCAAATAGAATATCAACTAGATGAAATTTGTGTTTTCTCTATGTATGTAGTGTGTGAATGTGCAAGAAAAAGAGACAGAGAAACAGATTTATGTCAAAGTGTATTTCAATACATTGTACTAGATTTTTACTTTTTTCTAGTGGTAGAAGTTTTATTTTTTATTTATTTTTGTACCCAGGGACTGGGTACTGTCCCTGAGCATTTTTACTCATGACTAGTACTCTACCGCTTGAGCCACAGCTCCACTTACAGCTTTTTGGTAAGTAATTGGAGATGAGAGTCTCCTGGACATTCCTACCCAGGCTGATCCTCAGATCCCAGCATTCTGAGTAGCCAGGATTACAGGCTTGAGCCATTGGTGCCCTGGTTTAAATTTTTTTCTCAATAATTTGAGCCTGAAAATACAAAACATGATAATGGATAGCTAGCTTGGTAGGTAAAATCTTTGGGAATGCAGATACTACAAAGTGACCTTTAGCCTTTGATACTGAGCCTGAAGGCAAAATGGCATTTTCTTCCAAGCACGATTATTACAGATCTCTTTACTAGTTCTCTGGGCCAAAAGACCAGCCAGAATCTTTTGTTCCTCTTTTTCAATGCCCAGAGAATCTGTAGTGAAGACCAAAATGCTTGATTATTGATATTATTGTTTTGGTGTTTTACTTTTGTCCTTTGTTCTTTTTGTTGTTCTTGTTTTGATTTTCATTGCACTCTTCACCAACAGACTCTACTTATGATGTCTCACAGGTGGAATTTAACTAGGGGAAATTAATTACTCCCATGCCAGAGGTAGGCAGTAGGGGACGGTGGGAGTTATTTGTCTTTCTAAGTAAGAATTATCGGTCAGCCTATAGTGAACTCATAGGAAGTAGAAAGTGTCAATAGAAATGTCATTGAAAGCCAGAACTCTGGGGATGCTGACTGTTTTGTTAATTGTTTTTGACACTTGGTGATGCCCTCTACACATGCCACATGCTCTCTTTATAACAGTGTTCTAAGTCATTGGCTTGATTCCTACAAGGCTGCTTGTTTTGCATTCAATTTATAATACCACTCTCAAATGGGCTACACTAAATTGAGCCAGATAATAACTGCTCTCCTGAAATAAATGTCACTAGAAAATTTCTCCTAACCGTTTTCTCAGCTTTTCCATTACTTACAAGTTCAAGATGTTTCTATGATCTTCCTAAGAAGGGTCTCATAATAAAATAGTTTAGAAAATTATCTATTTGTAGGTCCTAGTAGAATCTTTGAGCAGTGTAAGAAGTAGAGAAAGGTATTTTCTTAATTATATGAATATTAACTTACAACATTACACTGAAGACTCCAAATTAAAAATATTGACTCGATATGTTGCCAGTTCATGCTGCTGTGCAGATTGTGTTTTTTTTTACATTGAAAAGCTTCCAAATATGTTATAGATAATACAAATGAACAAATCTATCAAACAAGGCCAAATAATTCTACTTAAAGGTCATGTCAGGGCCAATGTGATAGTAGATGTCTATAATCCAAGCCACTTGGGATTATAGAAGGGAGATATAAGCAAAATCATAGTTCAAGGGGATATCAGGAAAATCATAGTTCAAGGACGGCCAGGGCAAAATATTAACATGACCACTATTAGCCAATGGGACGGCTGTGGTTTTATACAACTGTAATCTACTAGGAGAGAGGGAGAGATTGGAGGATTATGACCTCAGGCCAATTCCCAGGTAAAAATCCTGAGCCCTTAGTTGAAAAAAAAATAACTAAAGTCAATAAGGGGCATGGCTCAAGTGGTAGATCACCTGCCCACCAAATATGAGTTCTTGGATTCAAACACTAGTACTCTCCAAAATGAATAAATCAAGTCCTATTGTTTATAGTTGCCAAGCTCATGATAATTAAGTATGTAATTTTGTGCCAATAAAATTCTGGAAAAACTTGCAATGTCTTGTGTTCACATGATTTACTCAAGAAAACATTTTGGACCAACACCTTCTATGAAGCCCTGTGGGAGGAACCTTTTGGGTAAGTTGCAGATGGGCAAGTGTTCCAAAAGCTATGCAATGAGAATGAACCCAGTGAGGTGGGTTCTTATTGATATTGCTCTAAACATTCCCCATATTTCAAACATAAGGAATTATTGTCTTGAAATGTGTACTGAGAGATAATGGGGGCATACATGTCAGTAACAGGAGTTGGGCAGTCTTTTCCTGGACTTTAAGTAAACCCTTTGTCTTCATGCCTCATCCATCTTCCCAAAGTTGGGGCTTGGAGTTTCTCAAGGATTCACTGTGTTTTTAAAACTCAGTACAAAGTCACTAAGGTCCAAACCTGGGACTGAGCCACCAAAGCTGTCAACCTGTTTGCCATTAAATGCTTGCTGTGTTCTCAGCAAGTAGAAGTAAATGTGTTAGGTGAGACATTTACGGTGCTAGGCAGTTATTTTGTCCCTGATTTTGATTTACAAATATTGGCAATAAATGCGTCTCCACAAACACTTCTTTGAATCACACTAATATTCTGTCCATGATTTATAGTTACCTTTTCCTTGTTATAACCCAGTACATAATGGTAGAGCATACAAGCCATCCATTAGAATGACAGATAGAGAAAAGAAACTCTCTTTTTTCTATATCCTGGAATTTGTTTCAATAAATATTGTTTTATGTAATCAGATGCATATAGCTATTGTGCCTTTGTGATCCTTTCCTAAAAATATTCTCCTTTGTCTCACTCCATGTTGTGAATGCCTAGAAACCTCTATACATTTTTAAAAATGTTTTTTGTTATTGTTAGGGAGGTGATGTAGAGAGGAGTTACAGTTACATCAGTCAGAGAAATCTGTATAATTTATCTTGTGTCAGTAATTTTTTTGGCATCTAATGTGTTTATTTGTAAATTTATAGGCACATTCTAGTTACTAGAAATGAGGGAAACCAGCCGCCTATATACTTCTTGATCCATTCATCCACAAAAGGGTATCTGGGTTGATCTTGGCTATGGTAAACAATGATGCAATTAATATAGATTTTTCTTTGTTACTATTTATGTTTTCTTTGCCTTTTGGCTCATTTGTTCATTTATCTGTCCTTGGGAGTAGGAGGGGTCACAGAAATGGTGGGACAAAGGGTGAACAAATGCAGCAGTGATATTCATTAGTCACTATGTTGAAAATGAACTATACAACTTGTAGGTAGGGATGGGAGAGAAAAACTGGAAGAGAGTGAGGAAAGGGGTGACATTGTTCAAAAAGAAATGCACTCTTTACCTGACTTATGTAACTGCAACTCCTCTGTACATCACCATTACAAAAACGATGTAAGAAAAAGGAAAGAAAGAGTTTGGCATAAACATTTCTTCTAAACGTTGTTTTATTCTTTAAATCTTTCTCTCAAGCAATCATGCACTATGATTGACACATCCTAGACTTCCACAATCATGCACATTAGGGGAAATAAATTTTGAAATCCTACAGTTTCTGTTTTTCTTACACTTTTGTAATTTGCAGGCTTTTATATTATTCTACTGTTTTTCTCATTTCAAAATTATTACCCCGCCCCCCAGCCTTCCTCCTTCACTCAAAAATACCTAAGCACTTTTCTTCTAAATTTTATTTTATTGTAAAGATGCTGTACAGAGTGGTTAAAGTTACATGAGTAAAGTAATGATTACATTTCTTGTTAAACATTGTTACCCCCTCCTTTGTTTTTCTCCTACCATCACTAAGCACTTTAGGTTTTGATATCACAGATCAAGTGGAGGTGATTTCAAATGATCCACTTTGATGCAAAATGGTAGTGTACAACCTTACCTGCTTACTTCTCTGCTATACCAATTATAAAAATTCCTCTTACATGCTCCCCAAATCAATTTACCCACCAAAAAATCAATTCTTTTTCTGTATACCAACAATACAGATAAGGAAATTAGAAAAACAATTTCATTTGCAATAGAATAAAAAACATACTTAGGAATAAGCCTAACCAAGGAAATAAAGTACTTCTACAATGAAAACTATTAAAATTTGTAAAAAGAAAGTGAAGAAAACATCAGGAAGTAGAAAGACCTCCCCTGTTTATGGATTGGCAAAATTACTGCTGTGAAAATGGCTATGCTGACAAAGGTCATGCACAAATTCAATGTAGTACCTATCAAAATCCTAGTGTCATTCTTCAATGAGACAAGGATGTCAATCCAAAAGTTCATATGGAAACACAAAAGGCCCTGAATCACAAAAGCAGTATTTGGAGGGGAAAAGTAATACCAGAAGTATCATAATTTCAGATTTTAAACTTCACTACAAAGCTATAGTAACAAAACAGCTTGGTGCTGGCACAAAAATAGGCTTGAAAACTAGTGGAACAGAGTAGAAGACTCTAAATATAGATACTTACAACACTTACTAATAGACAAGAGTCTAAAAGACAGTCTCATCCACAAATGGGAAAAGTGGTATCTATATGTAGAAGACTGAACCTGGATCTCTATTTGTCATCTTGTACTAATAGCAACCCAAAATGGTTCAATGACTTTAAAGTAAGACCTGAAATGTTGAAACCAGGACAGGAAGGATTAAGATAAATAATAAAACTTACCAGCATAGGCAGGAACTTCTTGAGTAAAATTCCAGCTCAGCAAACAGGAGAATCAAGAAATGAAATTGCACTAAGCTAAATAGTTTCTCCACAGTGAAGGACATAGTTACTAAGCTATAAGGACAGCCTACAGAATGGGTGAAGATCTTTGCCAGCTACATCCGACAAGAACTCTAAATACTTTCAAGAAGCTCAAGAAACTAAACCCTCTAATAATTAATACTCCAGTTTAAAAATGAGTAAAAAAAGCTAAGTAGAGATTTAGAAGAAGGAAAAGTAAAAATGATCAATAGACACATGAAGAAGTGCTCAATATCTTTGGCTATGAAAGACATACAAATCAAATCAACACTGAGTAAAGTAAGTCAGGCCCAGAGAGACCCTTATCTGTGGAAGCTAGATTTAACTTACATGTAAGCTAAATTTTCCTTATAAACCAATGCATTGGGTAGTATGAAGTACAGTAGATGCAAATAGTGTAAATTTTAGAAAGGCAAAGTCAAAGTTTAGTTTAATAAGACACCATGGTATGGGTACTTGAAAGAGGTGAAGTGGGGTCAAAGGAAAAGAGATGAGCAAATGAAGGGAACAGGTGGAAGATGTCGTAAAGAATCCAATGTATAGCCTTCAAAACTAAGAATAGTGAAGGCAGGGGTAGGGAAGAGATAAGTGAGAATGTTGAAAAGGGTGACTTTGATCAAGATATATTGTATTCATACCCTGCTCCATTCAATGGCAACTACTCAGAGATAATTAAACAAAATCAACACTGAGATTTTTATCTTACCCTAGTAAGGGTGGACATCAACAAAAATATGAAAAGAACAAATGCTAGTGGCGATGCACAAAGTACAAGTAGATCCACCCTAATGATCCAGCAATAGCACTCCTGGGAATGTCAGGATGCTGTCCAGACACTTGGACCCCCATGCTTTGATGTCATTGGTGCCTGTCCTGGGCCTGTTTGCCTTATTATGCAACCCATTCCCTGCCCTCTCCTGCTGAGCTCCTTGTGACAGGAGGCTAACTGAGAAGGCTGCATTTCTTGGGCTCTTGAATCAGTCAGCTTCCAGCTGAGTCTGGCCAGCAGAAAACATCAGGGAGAGATTGGAAATTGGGAAGTATGAAGAGGCACCACTTGCTACATCTCAGCCTGTCTTCTTAGCCACTGCCAGTCTATCCAATGGTTTTAGTGCTCATTGGACACGCTAGTGTATCTCCAGTTCCAACATCCTGTGGCTTCTCACTTTCCACTGTCCCTCTAACCTGAGGTGGTAGAAACTTTCCACAGCTGTTGAATCAGAGTTGCCCACAGTCTATTGTTTAACTTATCCTTTTGTATAACAAAAGCCTTATGTTGCAATCCCCCCTATCTTAATATCTCAATTGCATTTTGGTTTTATGTTCGATCTGGTATTCATTGTGCATTTCTGTGTACCAACTTACTTGAATTCAGCAGCTTAACACCATACCCAATGATTATCTCACAGTGCTGTCAGTCAAATTCCATGTGGGCTTGGATATATTTCTTTGACTAGGGGTTTCACAAGATAACATCAAGGAACCCACTGGGGGACTGGGGTTTCTCTATAAGTTCTGAGTAAGAATATGTTTAGAAATATCTTGTGGTTTCTAGCAGTTCAGTTATCTGAAGCTGTGGGCATTTGTTTCCTTGACATCTGTCACCTAGAATAGCAGTAGTCTCTAAAGGTAGTCTGCTTCAAGACCCTCACCACATGGCCCTACATGTCAGAAATAGAGGATGCTCTGTTCTTGAGGTTGAATCACCCCCACAGTATTGAAGTCTCTGATGTCCAGTTCTGCCCACAGCCTGGGAAAACAATCTTCCTTTAAGGTGCCCACACAGTTAAGTAAAATCACCTGGATCATCTCTCTATTTGAAGATCAATGGATTAGCAGCATTAATTTCCTTTGCAACTTTGCTACCTATGGTAATGTACCTATTTCAGGAGCAATGGCAGGAAAAGAAGTCATCAGAGAATTCTGGCTCCTACAGAATTTAGTGACCCATCCCTCTTGCACTAAAAGCTATTTTTTTTCTTTTTGTTGGTTGTGGGGCTTGAACTCTGGGTTCGGGCTCTGTCCCTGTGCTCTTCAGCTCAAGAGGAGCACTCTACTGCTTGAGCCACAGTACCACGTTTGGTTTTTCTAGAGGTTTATTGGAGATAAGAGTCTCACAGATGTTCCTGCCTGGGTTGGCTTTAAACCATGATCCTCAGATCCCAGCCTCCTCAGTAGCTAGGATTACAGGCATGAGCCACCAGCCCCTGGCCTAAAAGTTAATCTTTTAGCCTCCAATGATCTTAAGAGTCTTCAATTTAGATGTGTATATATATATATATATATATATATATATATATATATATATAACAGGTTTCTAATGTGTGGTTCCATAATTTGGTCACATTGTGATCTGAGAGCAGTATTTCTTAAACTAGGAGGGAGAACAATATAGAATGTTCTATCTTCTTTTGTACTCATCTTCTTTTGTGGGGGAGTATGTGGATTTTCATTTGGAAAAGGAAAGAATTATGGCTTACCAGACACATTCTTGAACAGAGACACGATGAGGATTAAATTGTGTTAGCTTCAGTATGATGAAATGAGTTGCCTTTTCTATTGGGATTTTGGGACTTCCAGGGCTGAGAGAGTTCTGACAAGTCAGTGTCTGCCATGCCCCCCTCTCTAACCTCCTCCCCCCTCAATCACTGCTTGAGACAATGGTTTGAGGGGAGCTGGGGAAGGTGAGAAGGTCGAAGGAGCATTTGACCTTCGTGAAAACCTCAGGTGATAGTCATCACGCTGTTTATCTCATGAGCAGAATGACCAGATCACCTAGGAAGCTCTTTGGAGGTCCTATGAACTGTTTTTGGCTGCGTTGGTATTGAGGTTTAAAGTCAAGGCCCTGCGCTTGCTAAGCGGGTACTCTATCACTTGAGCCACACCCTCAGGCATCCTACTCCACCTTGAACCTTTGGTTTGGGTAGAGACATAATGCTGTATATAAAATGAAAGTATCCGTTTGCTAAATTCTCACGTTGACAGAAATCTGTTTTAAGGGGACTCCTTTGGAAAATGTTTTATTAAAGGATTTCAGGCCAGGTATCCGGGACTCATTCCTCTAATCCTAGCTACTGAGGAAGTTGATATCTGAGGATCACTGTTTACAGCCAGCCTGGGCAGAAGTCATGAGACTCTTATCTTTTAACTGGAAGTGTAGATGTGGCACTAGTGGTAGAGATCTAGCCTTGAGCCAAAAAGCTAAGGGCAGGGTCTGGGCAAAACTGCTGGAACCAAAACAAAACAAAGGATTTCGGTGTATGTTTGATCTCTGGGCTTGGGCACTGTCCCTGCGTTCTTGAGCTCAAGGCAAGTGCTCTACTGCTTGAACCACAGTGCCACTTTTGGTTTTCTAGTGGTTTATTAGAGATAAGCATCTCATGGACTTTCCTGCCTGGGCTGGCTTTGAACCATGATTCTCAGATCTCAGCCTCCTGAGTAGCTAGGATTACAGACATTAGCCACCAGTGTCCCGCTAATGTGCATGCTTTTTTAATGCTATGATTCATGAACCCTAAACTATATTCCTTTCCAATGTATTACTTTTAGATTAAAAAAATCTATAGCTTCACACTAACAAATGGCATTCACATATTGCCCTCTTCTGGATAAATATCAAAACATGATTTTTCTCACTGCAATAGTATTACCTGGAAATTTGCATGTTCTTTTATCTTTCTTTTCTATGGATTTACTTAGTGGCATTTGTTTCAATAATTTTTAACATTTAGTCTCCATCAGTTTAAAAAATAAATGTGTTTTGATTATGTAGTCTTTCATCTATTTGATAACTTAGTTGAATAAACAGCCTAATTATATATATATATATATATATATATATATATATATATATATATATATGCACATACACATATATACTTGCAAGAATTTGGAGCCTATCTACTTGAAATATTTTTAATTAATAAAATGGTTGATCTTACTTTATTTTTATTGTATTTTTAAGTGAGCCAGTCATCAGGGCTCACGCTTAGCTCCTCAGGAGTCTGAGCCCTGAGGATCACAAGTCGAATTCAGCCCAGGCAAAAAGGTCTGTGAGACTCTCATCTCCAATTAACCATGAAAAAGCCAGAAGTGGATATGTGGCTCAATGTGGTAGGATACTAGCTCTGAGCAAAAAGCTAAAGGACAGTGTCCAGTCCCTGAGCTAAGCTCCAGTACTGTTGCACACATACAAATAGGACAAATGAGCACTAACAGCACTAAAATGTGTGCTGTTACAATTAGCATTTGAATCTGTCCCTGAACACATGGAGGGGTTGGTTAAATGACTTGTCTCCCTGTGATAAATATCTTGTGACATTATTTCACCTTTTCTGTTGTGACAGTTTTTATCCATGCCTTTCTGTATTTTGTTGTACTCTTGATTTTAAAAGGTCTTTGACATAGACTATCAAACCAAGAGTAATAGCAAATCAATTCTGAAGACCAAATAATGGTGATTTGAGGAAGAAATGTATTGACCCTTTACAACAGTAATGATTAACCCTAAGGAGATCACATATGTGGTAGAACTAGGAATCCTTTGATAGCCTTATATTTAGAATGATTATACAGTTTTTCATCCAAATCCGAACACTTTTGCAGGTGAAAGAATCATTATTAGCAGTTATGGAGGTGAACAGAAGTTGAGTCATTTTATATTACAGTACAACAAATGAAGTCATAGGAAACAGAATTATTACTAGAATTCTGTTTTACCTTCTGCTTTTCCATAATTTCCTCAACTCTAAGTTATAAGATCTGTTACACAGCAAGTAGAAATGATGCTAAACCTCATCCTCTTTTTCCTTGGAGCCAGATAGTCTAGTTTCAAATGGTTTCAAATCTTGACAATTAACCTTTTATGACTCAGTTTCCTCTTCTGTAAATGGAAATAAGTGTCTCTCTAATAGAGCATTTGCTACTATTAAAATTAACCATTAAATGTATGTCTATGTAGGCAATATTTAAGATAGTATCTGGAATCTAGTTAGGTCCATCACCAGCCATTGTTAGTTTCTCAATGGGAATGATAATGTTGCTGCATTTAAGTACACCAGACAAGATTTTTATAAGTTGTACATTTACTTCAGGAAAGCAAGAAGGAAGAAGCCAACTAAATCCCATCTCCGTGTCTACCTTTCCTTCCCTTCCAAAGTGGGTTAGACAAAGTGACTCTTTTTTGTTATTATTGTTACTTGTGGGGCTTGAACTCAGGGTCTGGGCTCTGTCCAGCTCTTCTGCTCAAGGCTAGCATTCTACCACTTTGAGTCACAGCTCCACTTCTAGCTTTTCAGTGGTGAGTTAGAGATAAGAGTCTCACAGACTTTCCTGTCTGGGCTGGCTATGAACTGTGATCCTTAGATCTGAGTAGCTAGGATTACAGGTGTGAGCCTCCAGCACCCAGCTGAAGTGACTCATTTCTAATTCACAGAAGACACTAAGAAATGATATAAAGTCACTTCTGAAATTAAGCTGCAAGACAATCGGCCTTCATTCTGCCTTCCTCCCTTCTGCTTCCTCTTTCTGCCTTGGTCTCCTGTACTGAGAGAAGCAAGGCACCATGGATGAGCAGCCTCTGGGACATGGCCATGTGGCAGGGAACTCGCATCTTTCACAAAATAGAAGTGAGGACCTGAAGT
This sequence comes from Dipodomys ordii, assembly GCF_000151885.1. Taxonomy (NCBI): domain Eukaryota; kingdom Metazoa; phylum Chordata; class Mammalia; order Rodentia; family Heteromyidae; genus Dipodomys; species Dipodomys ordii. The sequence goes on from NW_012267286.1 coordinate 2,894,435, forward strand.
CAATAGTAGCTATTTCCATTAGCAAATGGAAACGTGTAGATATTCAGATAATCAAAATTTAAATAACAGGGAGCAGGTGATTTTCCTCTCTTATTTCTACATCAAAAAGAAAAAGAAAAGAACACGAACAAGTGCAAGCATGTTTCAGGGTGGGCAAAGTGGGGGGCAATGATCATAGAATATAGCCCCTTTATGTCCATAAATAACACCACCAGAATTTCCAAACTCAGAATAACTCAGGTGATGCTCTGAAATAAGAAGACATTTTGGGATTATGACCTGTATATTCTGTTTTGATTTTTACCACTTGGTGGGGCTCTAATGCCAGATAACTTAAAAAAATGGTACTGTTTACAGGGATGTGATTCTTAGAAATGTTGATAATACATCTGATTCTAATGATCACTTATTCTAGTGATTACTCTCTACATTCACCAGGAAATTTCTGTAATATGTCAAACAAAAATGTTATATAATCTTTGGCTGAGAGTGAGATTAGTTTGCATATTTTTATTTCTAATATATGAAAAATGCGGAGCATATTCTTTGGGAAAATTGTAGGTAAATTTGAAAAATTAGAGCTTGAAAGATAGCTATTAGATCTTTTAGAAGCTTCTGTGTGTGTGTATGTGCGTGTGTGTTTTGTGGATATTGTGAAAAGTAAAGGTGAGCAATTTTGGAGAACAAGCCTGTGTAGATTCCTGAGCCAAACAAAGGTAAAGGAAGGCTGATTTATTTTTCCAATCTGGGGGCTGGAAGTCTGGGTCTGAGCACCATCCTTGGAGTTTTGTTCTCAAGGTTAGAGCTCTACCACTTGAACCTCAGCTCTACTTCCAACTTTTGATGGTTGATTGGAGATAAAACTTTCATGGAATTTCCTGCCTGAGCTGGTTTTGAACTGCAAACTCTAATCTCTGCCTCCTGAGTAGCTAGGATTACAGGTGTGAGCCACAGGCTAATGTTTTCAAGGAAGAATACAGCTATAAAAAGAAATGCTAGTCATCAGCAAATAGAAGATTGTAACTGTTCTCCTTAGGGACTTGATGTTGATCTGGATACTTGATAAACACAAGTCCACAATTTCTTTTCTTGAAAGTGAGGCTAAACATGCTTTAGAATAGAGAAGTTTCAGATTGTGAAAAGGGAATACAGCATTTTTCCACAGAGTGTGTAATATCCCCAGCACAGTTGAGGTGGCATTACTTAAGTGAACTTGTTACAGGGTGATTTCACAAGAATCATATCTTTTTTTGGGGGGGGTGTCCAGTCATGGGGCCTGAACTCTGGGCCTGGGCGCTGTCCCTCAGCTCTTCAGCTCAAGGCTAGCGCTCTATCACTTGAGCCACAGCGCCACTTCCGGTTTTTTTCTTTTTGCTTATGTGGTGCTGAGGAATCAAACCAGGGCCTCAGGAATGCAAGGCAAGCGCTCTACCACTGAGCCACCTTCCCAGCCCAAATCATATCTTTTTAAGTTTTTTAATTTTTATTTTTTTAATTTCAAGGTGATGAACAGAGGGATTACAGTTACACAAAACTTACTACCCCTTCCCTCATTTTTTCCTACTTTCCCTTTCTCCTAGATCCCCGCCCCGAAAGTTGAACAGATCATTTCTACATACTGTCTTGTTAGTATCACTGTTGCATTGGTTCCTCCTTTGTCCTTTGTCTCACCATTCTGTTGTTCCCCTTCCCTTCCCTAATTCAGATAAACATATATACAATCTCAGGGTACCAAAATCAAATACAGTGACAACCGGGGATATACCATAGGAGGGAAGAACACATAAAAGAAACTTGAAATCACATAGTACATTAAAAACAATGACAACAAAGAAAAACCTCAATAGACTACACACAGAGCTCCCCTATGACCCAGCAATCCCACTTCTGGGCATTTACCCAAATGATCACAAACAAGGTCATACTAAAGCTACCAGCACAACTATGTTTATTGCAATATTATTTACCAAAGCTAAGATATAGAACTAGCCCAGATGCCCCTCAGTAGATGAATGGATCAAGAAAATGTGATATATATATATATATATTATGGAATTCTATGCTGCCATTGGAAAGAATAACACTGCCCCATTTGTAAGGAAATGGAAGGTCTTGGAAAAAAATCACATTAAGTGAAATAAGCCAGACCCAAAGAAACAGGTCCTATGTTTTCCCTTATTTGCAATAATTAGTATATGTCTAGGATAATCTTAGCAGATGAACAGAACAGCTTAATAGCCATGTACATATGACCATATAAGATGATGCTAAGTGAAATGAACTCTAAAATTTGTATCTTGAATTAGAGGTTCAGAGAAGAATGTTAACTAGCAAGACCAACATGGAATGGAGTTCAAAGAGTCAGGAGACTATGCAGAAGAGCATGATTTGACACTCAGCTTCTACTAGATCTATCTTTTCAGACTTTATGTGAATAAAATCATGTATTCCTTCTGTTCTTGTTCCTGGCTTATTTTACTTATGTAATGACTCCCAGTTCATCCATATGGCAGTATTTCATTCTTTTTCATAGCCCAATATTATTCTTTTGTATGTGTAACGCATTTATTTTTCATCTATCCATTAATTGGTGGACACTTAGGTTGTTCATCTTTAGCAGGTCATTGTCTCAGATGGCCAGCATCTCCTAAATGGTAGAATGAGTAACACAATACAAGACTTATACAGCATGGGCCACGTGGACAATTGCTTCACTATCAAGTACATCCTTTGCTGTGATGAATATTGTGTGGAATCGTGTAGTTATGAACCTCATGTTTCATAGACTCTAGCTAGTGCAGTGGCACTATCTAGAGTACCATGAACAGAACATACAACCCTATAACTGTACTATGTATCTTTATGTTGAAATGCATACTGAATTTTTCCTCAGTAGTAGAGCTTGTTATATATTTTCAGCTGGACTCTAAGTGGCTAGTTGGTACTAAAAGATGGTACCGTATGCAGGGGTTGGCCATGGGCTCTTGCTGTCAGGCATGACAGCCTGGTAAGATAGAGCCAAACCTGTGGGCCCATACATAACCTTTACCTCTATCATCAGTTGTTTCTTTTATGTGTCCTTTGCCCTGAACTGGCTAATGGCAGAAGCCATTGTCTATAATTCTACATATTGAGCAAGTGTGCACATGGCAGTGACTCTTGGCTATTAAACCCAGGGCTATGACAGAGGCAAATTGCATTAGTGGCACAGCAGATAACCACAGCCATTCTCAGCTATGAAACTGGGCCAATCTTAGCAGGAAGTCATAGAAAAGACAGAAAATCCTTATTAACTAGTGCCTTTCAGCTAACAGCATGAATATTGTTTAAAAAGTGAAATCAAATCAGATATGAATTCAATTATTTCAAAAGTCTTATCCAGCACACAATAGGGAAAAAATTTCTAAGGAACTTCAGGATAGAGATATGCCAATTGTCACCTCTCACTCAATTTATTTCAAACAAAACAAGCTTGAAGACAAAAAAAAAGGGGGAACATGTAAACATTTGTATTCTAGGCATTGGCATGTTTTCTCTATCTAAACCTAGAATTCATCTGTGACTTTCATACTGGTTTAAATCTTACCGTGAGCCTATATTTTTCTCATCGTTCTTTTAAAAGGAGCTGACATTCACTCACTGGTCTTTGTTGTCAGATCTATCTGATTTTCCATCTCTGGCTTCCGATTTATTCATTATACTCAATTTCCATGACGGGCTTCTGTTTTCCATATCTGGCTTGGAGTCCAATCATTATTTGTTGAAACAGTGTCCTAACTGAGTTTTTCCTTTTTAAAAAAAAGAAACCTGCCTGCCACTGTTATAATTATTTCCTAGAAATGTAATTTCAATCTTTCATTCTTTTTCAGAGACTATAAATATTAGAAAAGCTGCCTGCTAAATAGCCTTAAGTGGTCTTAAAAAGAAACTCAAAGTTTGCATAAATATGTTTCCAAAATATTTGAGTGCCTAGTGTCTAAATTTAATGATGAATGGGCTAACACAGGCCTAGCTTGGTAACATGGCAGGCTGAAAACAAAGGAAAATGGAAAAATACCAAGAAGTAGTCCCTCCACCCCATAATTATGTGCACAAAAATGTAATATAAAATGCAAATAAAATAGAATTTTTTTTTTTGTCAGTCATGGGGCTTGAACTCTGGGCCTGGGCGCTGTCCCTCAGCTCCTCAGCTCAAGGCGAGTACTCTACCACTTGAGCTACAGCGCCACTTCCGGTTTTCTAGTGGTTTATTGGAGATAGGAGTCTCACGGTCTTTCCTGCCCGGGCTGGCTTTGAACCACGATTCTCAGATCTCAGCCTCCTGAGTAGCTAGGCTTACAGGCGTGAGCCACTGGTGCCCGGCATTATTTAAGAATTTTTAAGTAGGTCAATATTAAAAAAAATAATAATACAGATATATTAATAAGGGGATAAGAAACAGAATCTGTGATAAATATTTCTGGGATGAATGTAAATCAATGCATACTTTCTAGAGAAGGAATCCATAATACATTTTTAATTGAAAAATATATTTGGTCTCTGTCCTGGAATTTATACTGTTAATAATTTATCTTATGAAAATAATTTTACATTCACCCCAAAAGTTATATCTATAAAAAATTTCCTTAGGCATATTTAAAATATCAAAGAAAAATGGCCAACTAAGAAACAAATTTAAAGAGCTATATAATCTCTCTGCCATGGATAAGTAACAAGAGCAAGTCAGCAACTAATATATGCCCTGTGAGATATCAAAAGGAAATCAGTGACCATCCATAGAACTCAAAAATCATATTCCAAACAGGATGCCAGTGGCACATACCTACTCAGAGGATGAGATACTAGGAATCAGGTTCAGTGTTTAAAGCCAGCTCAGAAGACATTTCCAATCTACTTTTATCTTCAATTAACCAGCAAAAAGCTAGAATTAGAGGCAGTGGCTCAAGTGGTAGACCTCAAATAAATTAACTTGAGTTAAGGTAATGGATAACAAGAGTCCCTAGTTAAAGCCCTGGTACTAACAAAAAAATAACTATCCAAACAAAAATAAAACAAACAAAAACAAATCTTGAAGTGCTAACAGTAGTTGTCTATTGGTGGTAAAATAATGTATAATTTTTCTTTTTAAATTAAAACATCTCTGAATATACATATTCTAAAATACAGGCTATTTTATATAGCCTGATTTATTATTATTATTTTTATTTTACAGATGAACGATTGACACTTTCACAATAAAGGATATCTGACTTTAATCCCAACGGATCTTACACATGGTGGTCACTGTGCATTATGCTTCCCACCTCCTCTCTCAAGACACCCAAGATAGTGGGTCAACAAAACCCACCCTGGGAAGGAGCTTTCTAGAACAGTGCTTTCTAGTCCTTGGTTGTATAGTTTTCAATATTTTGTCCCATGATTCTATTGAATAGAGAAGATACGTTCTTTCAGTAAGATGAGTCAAATGCCAGATCAATCCAGACAACTACTCAGGTAATACTCCCTGGAATTAGAGTTTCTTTATATTTCACTGAAGGGTGTGTGTGTGTGTGTGTGTGTGTGTGTGTGTGAGAGAGAGAGAGAGAGAGAGAGAGAGAGAGAGAAAGAGAGAGAGAGAGAGAGAGAGGGAGGGAGGGAGAGAGGAGAGAGGGAGAAAGGGAGAAAGGGAGAGAGGGAGAGAGCTTGTCCTAGGGCTTGAATTCAGGGTCTGGATGCTGTAGCTGAGCTTTAATTACTCAAGTCTAATGCTCTACCACTTGAGCCACAGCTCTACTTGTAGCTTTTGTTGGTGGTTAATTGGATATAAGAATCTTATGGACTTTCCTTCCCCAGCTGACTTTGATCCTCAGATCTCAGCCTCCTTAGGAGCTAGGATTACAAGCATGAGCCACCAGCACATAGTTTAAAGGTATCTTCTTTTCTTGGGTGTGTGTGTGGGGGGGGGGCAGAAACCAGAGCATGGATATACATATGTATATAGATGTAATACATAAAGTGTACTTGGGTAACAGTGGAACAGTAAATTGCAGGTTGAAATTGCCTCGGATTGTCTGAGACAGACAATTGGCTTAGACACATTTTCAGAAAGTAGCAGAGAAATGCTTTTCTTTTTATACACATGGCCACCTCCAATGGGGCCAGGGTCATCAGACAAATTAGGGTGAGTGGTTCTTAGGCATTTGAGGACATCTACCAGAAAAATCAAAGATGTAATTTTATAAAGAAGCTAAGGTATGAATGGATTCTCAGTAAGAGCATAAGGACAGGAGAGGAAGACTTTTTTTAGTGCTTACCATATGCTCTGTTCCTTGCTCAACATTAACTTCCTTGTAATTGCATATCCTTTCCACAGGATGTGTGTGTGTGTGTGTGTGCGTGTGTGTGTATACACACACACGCACACACACACACACACACACACACATATATATATATATATATATTTAGTCTAGCAAGTTTAGCAGAAGCAATAAAGGAAATTAAATATATCCTCAAATCTCTGGGAAACCTGGAAATCCAGATTTGGATGTTGCAATGAGAGCCTCAGCTATGAAAAGTTATTCTGGGGGGATTGGGTGGGGGGAGGGGATGAGAAGGGATGGGAAGGGGAAGCAAAGCAGGAGGCAACAATGCTTGATAAGAAATGTACTCATTATCTTGCCCATATAATTGCAACCCGTCTGTACAGTATTTTCACAATAAAACAAAAATGCCATTTGTTAAGTCGCCACATGACTTCCAACTGGTTGCTTCTAAAATTTTCTTCTTTGTGCTCTGTGCTTTTATTGAGAAGTGTCTAGGTGTGGATAGATTTTACATTTCTTTTTTTTTTTTTTTTTGCTTATGTGGTGCTGAGGAATCGAACCCAGGGCCTCAGGCATGCAAGGCAAGCGCTCTACCACTGAGCCAACTTCCCAGCCCAGATTTTACATTTCTTAATGGTTCAAGTATACTACTGTAACAGTTTGTTGTGGGCTCATGTCAGTTGACATTACAATTTATTAGATTCTTTTATTATATCATGAGTGCTATATTAAATATAACATGAATCGTTAGAATTACCAAAGCTTCAGGATATATTTTAATATTCATGACTCTTCTTAAGAAAATGTCCCCTCAAACTCTAATGAATATTTTTATAATAATTTTGGTATGACCATCCCCCTCCGATTCAAAATGATTTACTTTTAATCTAGTTTTGAATAAAATACACATAATAATACATATTGTTATCCAAGGGTACTCAGATATATCACTTAATTTGCATTAAATGTCTGCAATTTGCATTACATGTATGGTTATAGATTTCTTTAGGTAAGTTTCAGTATGTGTGTTTTTATTGCTAGTAATCTATGTTTTATGAGTCATATTTTCTTGTATTTCTTGAGGCTTAAATTGTCTTGGTATTTTTAAATAGGTTATTGCATAAATAGTTATTTTTGTATATTTATTTTGATCTAGTGCAATATATTTGATTTTTTTCCTGCCCCCCCTTAAAAAAATATCTTGTAGTGTTTTATTTATTTATTTATTTTGTTTTTTTGGGTCTGGTCTTGGGGCTTGAACTCTGGGCCTGGGCACTGTCCCTCAGCTCTTCAGCTCAAGGCTAGTGTTCTACCACTTGGGCCACAGCGCCACTTCCGGCTTTTTTTCTTTTTGCTTATGTGGTACTGAGGAATCGAACCCAGGGCCTCAGGCATGACAGGCAAGCACTCTACCACTGAGCCACCTTCCCAGCTCTTCGTGTTTTACTCTTAAAAAAATAAATTTGTAATTCTTTTGTATTTTATAGATTGAATAAAATCTTGTAAAAAATAAAAAAGGTTATTCTGGGAGTTACCACACATAAAGAAAATTGTTACTATTGACCATGGAAAACTACAAATACACGTGGAAATTCATATGGTATCATCTCACAACTTTCACACATGTAATCTTCATAGAAGTTCATGGATCATGGTTGCAGGCACTTGAGATATGTGTCTTTCACATGTGCTTACATGTAACCATGTTTAAATTTTAGTAATTGCAACAGCTTCCACGTAGTGGTTGTAAGTTAATATAGTTAGCTAGATTGCACTATTTGATCACATTTTTTTTTTCATTTTCTTCCCTGTCATGCCCCATAAAGTAAGGAATTTACTCCCTACTTAGGAGTAAATTAGAATGTTATTGTAGGGACACCTGCATCCAGAAAAATAAATGTAGATTGTGGAATACCATCAAAACTTGGGGATTGGGTGTCATCACAGCATGAGCTGGGACATATAAAGGTGAACACAATTTGTGTGTGTGTGTGTGTGTGTGTGTGTGTGTGTGTGTGTGTGTAGCTTGAACTATGGGCCTGGGCTCTGTCCCTGAGATTTTGTGTTCAAGGCTATTGTTCTACCATTTCAGCTAGAGCTCCACTCTTGGCTTCTTGGTGGTTAACTGAAGATAAGAATCTCAGGGTCTTTTCTGTCCAGACTGGCTTTGAACCATGATTCTCATATCTCAGCTTCCTGTGTAACTAGGATTATAGGCCTAAGTCATCAGTGCCCGGCAGAACACCGTTTTTAATATGGGGTAACATTTTAGAAGTTCCTTACTTAGGAACCAGTGTAAGGAAAGTTCCTAATTATCAGCTTCTTGTTGAATTGATTCTTCTGCAAAATATCATCTATATTGGTTTATAGTACTCCTGCAAAAAAAAAAAAATCTTACTGGTTGCCAGGTATCTGTGTCTCACACCTGTAATCCTAGGTTCTCAAAAGGCTGAGATTTGAGCATATTGGTTTGAAGCCAGCAATGGCAGGTAAGTCTGTGAGACTCATCACCAATTAACCAATAAGAAGCCAGAAATGGAGCTGTGGTTCAAGTAGTAGAATGCTATCCATGAGTAAAATACCTAATGGATAGCACCCAAGCACTAAGTTCAAACCTCAGTACTGGCATATACACAAACAAAATTCTTACTAACAACTAGCATTGTTCACAAGCTGAAGAAGGAGGATTTGATCTCATATCAAGACCAGTCTGGATGACATCATGAGTTCACAGCTACACTGGGATACATAGTGAAACCGTGTCTCTAACAAGAACAACACCCTATAAAAATAAATTGATTTCACAGACACAGGGGCTGTGGTCTTGTAAAAATCAAAAGAGTATATAGCTTGTATTACATCTTTTATATGATTTGTAAACACCATTAAAGAATTTCTTGGGCTGAAAATTTAGAATTCCTTGCTGAAATGTTGTATGTTTCTTGTTTGTTATTGCTAATCCTAATTTTGGATACTAATGTTAATAAAATTGAATATAAAACTTAGAACTGATCATTAGGATAGACCTATTTCAAAAAACTGTTAAAAGTCTTTTTAATCTAACCCTAGAATTATGATTAGGCATACTCAAATATAAACAAAAATGACTTTTTTCCTTCTAAAACATCAACATTTCAATAAGAAGAAATAATTATTATTATCTATATTCTTACAAAGTCTTGCTTATTGCTGATCCTCTCAATTTAGATAATTTTTACTTTTCAAGGGAGACACAGTAATCAGAAACTACATTTGTCAATGTTAATGTTGAGTGAGTGATTAAATCAGTGAAGAAGTAAAAGTTATCTTTAATATAGATTACATTGTTCCTCTTGTGGCCATAGTTTTATTGTTGTAAGCATTGTCTGGAAAAACAAATGATACATGTTTTTGCTTATGTGCATAACTTAGAACTAAAAACTAATACAGATGGAGTAAACTAGATCAAAGTACAATATATGCAAGTATGTAAATGTCACAATAAAATCCTTTGTGTAATTAATTTATGCAGCTTAGATAATTAAAAAGAAAAGGTAGAAAAATGAGAAAAATAAGAAATGTGAAATCAGTGTATTTCTATAGACATAAGGAAATTATATATTATTTGATTCTGAGCATATTTTAATTTATTTAAATGTTAATATGGTCACTTGCTAAAAATAAAAACAAATCTTTGTATCTTCTTGGGAAAATGAGACATTGATTCATATTTTAGGTTAGTATTTTAGTAGGAATTCATAGTATCTAACTCTGTTCTGAGCCATTTATCACCAATATTTACTATTACTAATCCATCCTTTAATCTTTAAAATGTGAGTTACTCATTTACTAGTCAATCAATGAATCTAGAATGTAATCTACAAGAGGAAATACCTCCTAACTTTGGAAGCCGGATGAAAGACAGGAGTCTTATTTAACCATGTCACTATGTGTGATGGCATTTGCTTTGATTAATGAAAGACTCAAGGAGTGGGCAATCACCTCAGACACTAGCCAACCCTTGGTTGATAAGAAAATTCTACAATAACACAGCCATGATTTTCCAGACACCATTGGTGAGAGGAGGCGGTGAAACTGGTTTCCGTTAAGTATCACAATTTAAAACCATGCAGGCCTACTTCTTAGAAGAAGGTGAAAACAAACAAATAACGCAGTAACAAGAAACAAAATAATACCTTTTGGAATTCTTCCCATCATTGTAACTTTCCAAAAACAAATATAAGTAGGCATTTGCTGGTAAGGAAAAACACTAAGCAGAAACTATTTTCTATGTGACTTGTGAGCAACTTGAACCCATTGGGGTTAAATCTTCCAGGATAAGGCTAAAATATCTGTCCAAGTTACTCTGAGAATATTTTTCCTTGTCTTATGTAGAAAACATGATCAGAAATTGAAATGCCCCAATGATATCTTGGGACCTAAGTGCAAAATTTTAACTTTGAGTACTTGGGAGGGGGAAGATGGAGGAGGAGAAGGAGAAGGAGGAGG